>NC_047146.1:28163893-28346393 GCF_009829125.3 Periophthalmus magnuspinnatus | reverse complement strand
GTGCCATTACGGAATAAATTAATCTTCAGTTTGTCACATGAAGAAGGAGGAAAATAACATAAGAATGACAACAGCAATACATTTTAACAAGGATAAGGATGGAGTATGCTTTACTATTAATCGTTTCTTATGTGTCCAACCTAGTAGGTTGTTCATTAAAATTATTATTTTTTTTTTACAGTATTTCTAAAAGCTGTCATTTTTATTAACAGTACAGTATAGTATTTGGTTTTGTTCTATAATACTGGGCTTATTTTTTTAAATATACAAAGAAATGTGAGAAAATGTTAATGCCTGTTTGAGAAAAGTGTATAAAGTGTGTGGAGAGGAGTTTTCCAGCCTTGAAATATATAATAATTGTAAAAAATTAAAGCTTTCTACTTCGCAGATTTCGCCTATTGCGGGTTATTTTGGAACGTAACCCCCGCAATAAATGAGGGAACACTGTACAAGGAAACACTCATTGATACACACCAGTGTACGTAGACACAAGGGGCAAGGTGAGTTAAGTGTCTTGCTCAAGGAGACAACAGCAGCATTCATCTGCAGCATTCATCTGTGGAAACTGAAATCTCACCACCAACCTGTAGGTCAGTGTAACTAAACGCTCGACCAAAGATGTTAATGTTGCGAGCGAGATTTGACACCCCAACCTTCAGATCAGTAGACAAACACTTTACTGCTGTCGCCCCAGTGTAACAGAGGGTGTTTTTTCACCAGTTTTTATTTCAACTTTAGTGTTATGAATGTACCTTAACTAAAACCTACTTTAATACATGCATGTTGCAAAATGTATTTTGTTATTCCCTGTTATATCAATTTATTGTCCAACTATGGTCGAGACACCATTATGCTGTATAGTCTTGCCTGCTTTGTTCCTGTCCTCTCCCTTTTGCACACCACTCCTCCCTCATAAACCCATTGTGCGTAATTGCAGTTGTGTGTCTTCATGTGTGTACATTCATTTAGCGGATTAAACATAGCTGTGTGCACCTGTCACTAACCACTCTACACAAAGCACCTTAGCTCTCACTCATTTCACATGCTAATGCTAATTCTTCACCCTGCACTAATAACTAAAATCCAGTTTGGGAGATTTGTTATTGTTTGATTTATCTCTGGCAATGGGAACAGTTCCTCCCCAAAGACGACATGTTTATCACTACGGCTTTTTCTGACAGCTTTTAGATGCGCTTGTTGTCAACCCGATCGGCCATGAAATCCATTCAAGTGATATCACTGTAAAAATATTATTAAAATCTGAAAATGACAATCACAGAAACAGAGAAGTAATAGAGTTATAGATTATAATGCCACTCCTGGTGTGGGAACAAGAGTTAAATGATTAGAATAGATAAATAGTGTTTAGTGCTTTGCTCCTTGATTTGGCAGAAACCCGTGACGATTTTCAGTCGTCTGTGATATATATGTTTTTTCCTTTTTTCCCATTTTTTCTGTGCCTGCCTCTGATTGGCTAATCCACCTGTCAATTATGCCCATCAGAAAATGGGAAGATTGACCAATAATTAGACTCACATCTTGGTAAAGTATCCAAGAAATGGGTATTCTAGATTCCAGGCAACTGCTCTATACAATTATTATTATTATGTCTTTGACTAAAAACATTCAATTGAAATTCATATATATATATATATTTTATTTTGGTAAGATTATAAGTCAGTGTCCTATTTTATTTTTCAAACTACATTCAATCTCTTTCTATGAGTCAATGAAAGCTCACAATGATCTGTTACTGTTACAGACACATGTTCTCCCCCCTAGAGGGGGCTGTCTGATACACTTTGTCTAGTTCTATGTTAAAAGCAGAAAAAAAAACAAAAAAAAAAACACTTTTCTATCTACATGCACACCAATTTACTTTGAAAGCCTCCACTGTACTATCACTCCAAAATGGGATTGCCACATTTCCTGAGGAATTTTATGTTTCTTATGGGGAATCACAAGTGTGAGATAGGTCCACAGGCAAGCCTATAGTAGTAGCTGTACTCAGAGGAATACACTTTTAAAATAGCTGGTAGTGCCGCGAGCGTGCAGGAGGCAGAGAGCGCAGGAGAAAGGAGGAGAAAGAAGGATAAAAGTGTAAAAACCTTCATCGATTGTAGGTCGGTTGAAAAGGGGGTCTTTGCCGAAATCCATTGGTTTGGGGTCTGGAAAAGAATAAAAGACAAATAGACTTAATGCTGTGGTTCTTGCTACAAGGAGTTACCCAATGTGCACAGTAAACAAAACATTGCAAATATGATTGAATAGAGTAGAGTAATAATGTTAAGATCATTTCAGTTAATAGAAAGGTGTTTTGCTAAAGAACACAACAACAATATGCCTCCCTGTTAGTGGGCTTAACTTAAGACTCCCTTTTTTTTCTTTTTTGATGTCTTATTTTAGATAATAATTACTGAGTAAAAGTGGCATTTAAGCTAGCAGCTAACCAGTTTTCAGTTGAGATATCTGAACTCGTGTGTGTCTAGTGACTACTAAACCTCCTGTTTTACATGTGACTGGACCAGATAAATGACATACATGCCATGAAAGAAACATGTTATATACTTAAACATGGGAACTGGCTTCACCTTTCATTTGTAGGCAGTAGTGGATACCCAAAAACCAACAACCCTCCAGTTAGCAGTCTTAGCCTCATGTTCACATTTTGGACAAACAGCAATGACATTCAGACTCTTCAGAAGTTACTACTTCAAAACTTGCTACTAAATGTACTAGCTAGCTTGCAATTTAACTTTTTTGTTACCTATCACACAAAAATAGCATCAAGAATTACAGTTTCCAGAGATTACCTGCATAATCTAACACGTTTTATTATGCATGAAATGCCTTGCTTTTTTATTTAGATCAGACATGAATCAAAGATGCTGCAACGGTAAAAAGCAGCAAGAAACTTTAAGCCATTCATGACAAAATACTGCTATTATTTCTTTATGAACACATTTCTTTGCCTCCAATATGGTGGAATTTAACCAGCTCCAAAGGCGCTTTATACTTACAAGTGCAGAGAAAGAGGTTCGGGGGCTGCTTAAATTTGGTTTATTCAGAGAAATTGATATTAAAATTCTTTTGGGTAGAGAGGGGAATGTAGGCAGCTGCATGCAGGGGCAAAGGAAGCAAAAACACATTATAGAGCAGTGAAAGCGTAATAGATATTCACAAAGATAAGAGGTGGAAAACTCATTTAGTCGATATGAAAAAAGATAGCAAGGCTCATTTCCGCTGCCAGATAAGGTCATTTTTCTATTAGGGATTTTAACATGTGCTGTGTCTACTGTCGATTGCTATAAAAAGACTATAGGAACTTCAAATACTCATTACCAATATGCATTTGAATGCTGAACAAAAACATTCGACAATAGAGGGAGATAATGAGGAATATATTATATCTCATTTGAATTATCTTAACACAATGTATGCTTTCAATAAATCTTTTTTTTCCCATTTGTGTGCCCTTATAATTTACTCAGTTTGCTCAAAATACATGACAGGACTTCATGTTTTTCTAAGTATTATTTGGTTTGGTGGGATAGCACCTGTGATTAATTTTTTTTATTATTTATTATTTTATTTTTTTATTATACATTTTTATTTTTTATCATAGTTTTACATCAGATAAGTGACAGTTTGTGTAAAAATAAAGTTGAGAATAAAAAAAAAATACATAAAGCTAGGGCTGTCATGATAAAGAAAAAAAAAAGTGATATATCACTACAGAGAAACATTAACGAATAATATTATTGAAGCCTACTTTATGCCACTAATCCAAATTTAAATAATGCAAGATAAACTAAAGATAAAATCCACTAAAATACATAATCTGCAACAAATAAATAGCAGAATGTACCAATAAAAAAAATAAATAAAAATAAAAATAAAATCTCTCCACTTTACACAGTGTAAAGTGTAAGTACAGTGGGTACGGAAAGTATTCAGACCCCCTTAAATTTTTCACTCTTTATTATATTGCAGCCATTTGCTAAAATTATTTAAGTTCATTTTTTTCCTCATTAATGTACACAGCACCCCATATTGACAGAGAAATGCAAACTTGTTGACATTTTTGCAGAATTATAAAAAAAAACAAAAAAAAAAAACCCTCAAATATCACACGGCCCTTTGCTCAGTATTTAGTAGAAGCACCCTTTTAAGCTAATACAGCCATGAGTCTTTTTGGGAATGCTGCAACAAGTTTTTAGACCTGGATTTGGGGATCCTCTGCCATTCCTCCTTGCAGATCCTCTCCAGTTCTGTCAGGGTGGATGGTGAACATCTCTCCAGACATGCTCAGTTAGGTTTAAGTCAGGGCTCTGACTGGGCTATTAAAGAATAGTCACGGACTTCTCCTGAAGCCAGTCCTTCATTATTTTAGCTGTGTGCTTAGGATCACCGTCTTGTTAGAAGGTCAATCTTCAACCCAGTCTGAAGTCCTGAGCACTCTGGAGAAGGTTTTTGTCCAGGATATCTCTGTACTTGGCCGCATTTATCTTTCCTTCAATTGCAACCAGTCGTCCACCTCCACAGCATGATGCTACCACCACCATACTTCACAGCTGGGACTGTATTCGACAGGTGATGAGCAGTGCCTGGTTTTCTCCACACATACTGCTTAGAATTCAGCCCAAAAAGTACTATCTTGGTCTCATCAGATCAGGGAGTCTTATTGCTCACCATCTTTGAGTCCTTCAGGTATTTTTTAGCAAACTCCATGCAGACTGTGTCTTGCACTGAGGAGAGGCTTCCGTCCACTCTGCGATAAAGCAACTGGTGGAGGGCTGCAGTGATGGTTGACTTTCTAGAACTTTCTCCCATCTCCTGACTGCATCTCTGGAGCTCAGCCACAGTGATCTTTGGGTTCTTCTTTACCTCTCTCACCAAGGCTCTTGCTCAATTTGGCCGGACGGCCAGCTCCAGGAAGGGTTCTGGTCATCCCAAATGTCTTCCATTTAAGGATTATGGAGGGCACTGTGCTCTTAGGAACCTTAAACAGATTTTTTTTTGTAACCTTGGCCAGATCTGTGCTTTGCCACAATTCAGTTTCTGAGCTATTCAGGCAGTTCCTTGACCTCGTGATTTTCATTTGCTCTGGCATGCACTGTGAGCTGTAAGGTCTAATATAGACAGGTGTGTGGCCTTCCTAATCAAGTCCAAACAGTTTAATCAAACATAGCTGGACTCCAATGAAGGTGTAGAACCATCTCAAAGATGATCAAAAGAAATGGACAGTACCCGAGTTAAATGTATGAGGGTCACAGCAAATGGTCTGAATACTTATGGTCGTGTGATATTTCAATTTTTCTTTTTTTAATAAATCTGTAAAAATTTCAACAATTTTGTGTTTCTCTGTCAATATAGACTGCTGTGTGTACATTAATGAGGAAAAAAATTAACTTAAATGATTTTAGCAAATGGCTGCAATATAACAAAGAGTGAAACATTTAAGGGGGTCTGAATACTGTCGGTACCCACTGTATATCATTTCAGCTTTCATATATTGAATGATAAGTCAGTATAAATATTGTTCTTAAGAGTTCTTAAACAGAATGCCTCTATTTATGTGATAAACTTAAAATTCCATCCAAAATGCAGGGCCAATTTACATGCAAGGAAGCCATTTTTCTGACAGCTTAAATGGCCAATATTATGTTTTGTTTTTTCTGATAAAAGAAGCATAATATGGGCCCTTGGATCTAATTCAGCTTAATACCATACTGTGGAGGAGTCCAGAAAAAAATATACCTCCATCAGAAAAGTTACATAGTATGCCTATAAAATATGCAATGCAATAGGATTTTTAAATAAAGGCAAGTCTATAGAGTTTTACACATTATAAAGTATTGCATAAAAAAAGCTGTCTAATCCATGCTTTTTCATGATACTGTTTTAAAACCTGGGGCCCACCCTGTAAAGTAGAAACATCCAACTGATCTCAAAGCAGATTTTCTTCCCCAGTTAGTGAAATCATTAGATTAGGCCTGGGGATCATTTTGAATAGTTTAGATGTATTATTCCACTACAGAAGGTGAAGGAGGTGAGGAATGAATTTGCAATTGAGAATTTGCTGTTGGACCAGAAATGCTTAGCTCAGACTTTTATGAAAGCAATCAAGTCCATTAACTAATGAGAAATATTAAAAAGCTTTAAAGTGGAGCGTGATGGAGGAGGCACGGGTATAGAAGAGTGATTTAAAACATCGAGAAGATGCCAAGACGTTTTCCAAATCTTGCAAAAAGTTTGAATGAACAGGGGAAAAGTGCATGAGCAGCACAACATAAATAGAACCACATATCATTTGTCTGTTTGAGAAGCAGTGAGCATTGATTGGCTTATGGCACGAGCAGCTACAGTGACTCATAATAAGTGTAAATCAGAGAGTGGTCAATGCCAATAGAGGCTGCAGAGAGTTCAGAGCAGGGAAATGATAATCAAGCACAACACACATAAAACAGTTGTGGAGCAAAGCAAGAAAAGAGCTTTATGAACTGGAATGAGATGAAATTATCAATAATACAATAATATACAATAATATAATGCCATACTGTGGAACATTCTGGGCAATATCGTATTTATTTTAATGGTTTTAAGTGTTTTCCATTAGCATCCTTATTTGCAAATTTGGAGAAACCATAGACTATATACTGTATATATAAAAATCAACCTTCTTTCTCTAAGGTTGCTCCCGCTAGCATCAGCATTTGATTGATACTTGCAAATATGGAACTTGGCTCCGAATTCGCCTCTGTAACCACTAGCCTCAATGAGCTTCATTAGACTGGAGACAAACGCTATGGGTGACGTCACAAACACAAAAACATCTTATCGCACAATTTTCATTCGAATTATGTCAATGAAAATGCATTCCAGTTACTTGTTAT
Organism: Periophthalmus magnuspinnatus; assembly: GCF_009829125.3. Lineage (NCBI taxonomy): Eukaryota > Metazoa > Chordata > Actinopteri > Gobiiformes > Gobiidae > Periophthalmus > Periophthalmus magnuspinnatus. The sequence continues at coordinate 28,339,497 of NC_047146.1, read as the reverse complement.
GTTATGCAGCCAAACAAAAAATCACTACTAGTGTAAATCCCTTTGTCAATAGCAACTGTAATCCCAGTTAGTTTTAAGGCACACTATGTAGCTTTTCCAGAGGAGCATCTGTGCACCTGGTTGTCTCCATGGAAATGTTTAAACAACTGCAATGTCTTTTTTACTGTGTTGTTGCTAAAACAGAGAAAATTGATAACATGTTCATTGTTTTCAATAAGCTGATGGACCTGGAAGTGACATTACACTTAATATATATTATTTATTGAACAAAACCCCTGAATCACCATTTTACCCGAATAATCCTGGTAGCTATGTTGTCGGGGGCTCCATGCCCCTGGTAGGGTCACCCATGACAAACAGATCGGGGGGGACGGGTCAGACTAAGCGCAGTTCAGAAGCCCTTTATGACGAGTGCATGATCAAGGCTAGCTATGTTGCCTGGACCAGCATCACCGGGGCCCCACCCTGGAGCCAGGCATGGGGTGGGTGCTCGAGAGTTAGCGCCTGGTGGCCGGGCCTTTCCCCACGGGGCCCGGCCGACGTGGGGCCGTCCTCATGTGGACCCACCACCTGCATGCAGAGAGATCTGGGTGGCAGTTGAAGGCGGGGGTCTCGACGACCAGATATGGAGACTAGCTCTGGGGACATGGAATGTCACCTCTCTAGGGGGGAAGGAGCCTGAGCTTGTGCGGAAGGCTGAGCGCTACTGACTAGATATTGTCGGCCTCACCTTCACACATAGCTTGGAACCCAACTCCTTGAGAGGGGCTGGATTCTCCATTTCTCTGGCATAGCCCACGGGGAGTGGCAACGAGCTGGTGTCAATCAATCAATCAATCAATCAAACTTTATTTATATAGCACTTTACAACAGCAAAAACTGAACCAAAGTGCTTTTCAAGTGCATTAAAATGTAAAAACAACAAAAATTCTATATACAAAACAACAAACAATAAAAACAGTCATTAGCTGAAGGCAATTGTGAACAAATGAGTCTTTAGCTTGGCTTTGAACAGGGACAAAGTAGTGACTGAGTGTAATTCCAGGGGCAAAGTGGTGTGGGCCTGCTCATTGCCCCACAGCTCAGCCGCCATGTCTTGGAGTTCACCACGGTGAACTAGATGGTCGCGTCCCTGCGCCTTCGGGTTGGGGACAGGTCTCTCACTGTTGTGTCGGCCTACGGGCCGAGCAACAGTGCAGAGTACCCGGCCTATCCCTGGGAGGGATACTAGGAGTACTCCTGGGTGACTTCAATGCCGGTGTGGGTAATGACAGTGACACCCGGAGAGGCATGATCGGGAAGAACGGCCTCCCTGATCTGAACCCGAGCGGTGTTTTTTTATTGGACTTGCTGGAGGAGGCTGATGGTCAACTTTGTTGTTGTGTCATCTGACCTCCGGCCGCGTGTCTTGGACACTCGGTTGAAGAGAGGGGCAGAGCTGTCAACCGATCACCACCTGGTCGTGAGTTGCATCCGCTGGCGGAGGAGGATGCTGGACAGACCTGGCAGGCCCAAGCGTATTGTGAGGGTCTGCTAGGAACATCTGGTGGAGCCCTTTGTCATGGGGTTTTCAACTCACACCTCCGGGAGAGCTTCTCCCTGATCCCAGGGAAGGCTGGGGACATGGGACATGAGACATGGGCTATGTTCTCCATCTCTATTGTCGATGCAACTGCTCGTAGCTGTGATCGTAAGGTCTGCTGTGCTTGTTGCGGCTGCAACCCCCGAACCTGGTGAACCTGGTTACCCCTAAAGTAAGGGATTCCGTCAGACTGAAGACGGAGTCCTATCGAGCCTTATTGGGTCGTGGGACTCCTGAGTCAGCTGACGAGTACTGCCGGGTCAAGCGAGCCACGGCTCGTGTGGTCGCAGAGGCAAAAACCCAGGGTCAGGAGGAGTTCCGGGAGGCCATGGAGGAGGACTATCCAACGGCCTCAAAGAGATTCTGGCAAATCGTCCAACGCCTCAGCAGAGGGAAGCAGTGCTTCACCAACACTGTTTACAGTGTGGGTGGAGAGCCGCTGACCTCAACTGGGGATGTTGTCGGGCAGTGGAAGGAATACTTTGAGCATCTCCTCAATCCCACCGTCATGTCTTCCAAGGAAGAAGCAGAGACTGGGGACCCGGAGGTGGACTTGTCCATCACCCTGGCTGAAGTCACTGAGGTGGTTAGCAAGCTCCTCGGTGGCAAGACTCTGGGGGTGGATGAGATCCATCCCAAGTACGTTAAGTCTCTGGATGTTATGAGGCTGTCTTGGCTGACACGTCTGTACAACATCGCATGGCGGTCGCGGACAGTAGCGCTGGACTGACAAACCGGGGTGGTGGTCCCTCTGTACAAGAATGGGGACCAGAGGGTGTCTTCCATTTATAGGGGAATCACACTCCTCAGCCTTCCCGATAAGGTCTCCAGAATCCAACCGATAGTTGAACCTCGGTTTCAGTAAGAGCAGTGTGGTTTTCATTCCGGTCGCGGAACACTGGACCAGCTCTATATTCTCCATTGGGTCCTCGAGGGTTCATGGGAGTTTGCTCAACCAGTCCACATGTGTTTTGTGGATCTGCAGAAGGCATTTCACTGTGTTCCTCGTGGGGTCCTTTGGGGGGTGCTCCGGGAGTATGGGGTCCAAGGCCCTTTGATAAGGGCTGTCCGGTCTCTGTATGAGTGGAGCAGGAGCTGTGTTTACATTGCCAGCAGTAAGTCAGACCTGTTCCCGCTGCATGTTGGACTCCGCCAGGGCTGCCCTTTGTCACCGGTTCTGTACATTATATTTATGTACAGAATTTCATGATGGAGCCAGGGGTCAGAGGGGGTCTGGTTTGGGGACCACAGGATATCATCTCTGCTATTTGCAGATGATGTTGTCCTGATGGCTTCATCAAGCCAGGACCTGCAGCAGGCACTGGGGCAGTTTGCAGCCAAGTGGCGGTTTGCAACTGATGCTTTATCGTGACCGCAGAAGAAGCAGATTTGAAATTTGGCAAACAAAGTACCAGAAATCTGCCACTCTCCTCCACCTTATTCAGTCTACAGATGTGTGTTTCTACTGTCTCCTCTATCTCTACTGCCAAAAGCTCTTCTTTTATCTGCAAAAGATTTTAAACAAACTGCCTTCCACCATGTCACCTGCCCCCCCCCTGCAAAGAATAAAATCTAAAATCTGTCTTTAGAGCAGTGTTTCTGTCTTTCATCATGGAAGCAGTTTCCAAGCTTTTTCTAATGGGTCCTTATTGATTAAGATATTTTGCGTTTTGTGTTTGGGATTTGCAGTGGGGACTGCAGAAAGACTGCAGCTAATAGGAGGTTTGGTAACACTTTTTAATAACTGTACCTATAGTTTATGCAGATTTACCTAGTCTAATTAAGGGACTAGGATTAGGAGTTAGGGTTAGGCACTGTATTGCACAGTACCTGATTTCTACCGTCCTAAAAATGTGAAAAACAGAACTAATTTGTTTTAAACAGTTTGGAGTGGTCCAAATTCCTTACCTACTTTACGCATTTTGAGCATCCTAATCATTCACCCCGATGAGTTTATAAGCACTTTTCACAACTCTGAGACCAGTGCGGGGTTTTACCGTGAGAGTAAAGCTACTGCAGCTAGCATTTTAACATGTAATTCCTGAATCATTCTTAATACATGATTTGATCATTATGAATTAAGTCTTTGTTCCTGCTGTATTAAGGCTAATATGGTGTAGTTGCTCTAGTTATCAGAGGTTTGAAGTAAATTATATATAAAATATAAAAAAGCAGGAGACGGACTTTGACAAAAAACATAGATTTATGATAGACGTCCCAAACAAATCAATCCAATAGTCAATACAGCCATTCATCACAATTGGATTTTTAACTCAAGCAAATATTAGATCAAAATTAGGTAAAAGGCAACATGATTCTATATTAAGACCTTCTCAGGGAATAACCATCAAAAATATAAAATGTTCATGAACAAGTATTTGGCAAACTTTGTACATTATGATTCACAGTCAAGTGCTAAGAGCTGGGTTGAATTGTCTGAAAGTGTTTGAAAGTGCTTAACAATAAAAAGTACAAAACAGAATGCTATAGGGTATTGATAATCACAGAATGTGGGTAATTATTATAATTTTAAATAAGCTATATAGGGACCATTTTTACTTCCTTAATACTTTTAGAGATATTCCTGATATTTTCTGATATTTTTTTGACATTTATAAATCTAGAATGAAATGACCCTAAACTGCAATTTTAAAATAAGGGCTTAATGAGATTATTAACACTTGGTTGATCAATTTCACAAACAAAAAAAAAAAAAAACAAAAAAAAAAAAAAAAAAAAAAATATATATATATATATATATATATATATATATATATATATATATATATATATATATATATATATATATATATATATATATATATATATATATATATATATATATACACACAAAGTATTATTATTATTATTATTATTATTATTATTATTATTATTATTATTATTAATAATAATAATAATAATAATAATAAGATGCACAATGTAACTTTTCTGGTGGAGGGTCTGCCTGCTTGTGTAGTATCCAGGCTTGGCTTAGAATGTTCAAAAGTATGGCATTAAACGTATCTATCTCCACTGATACAAGCAGGTGACGCCACAAGTCCAAGTTACAGATCAGTAGAGATGTATACCGTGATAACTCTAGTTAGAAATATAAACATTTAAAGAAGACCTATTACATCACCGATTAACACAACACAATTGGAGAACGAAGTAAGTACAGAGTAGTGCGCGTATGCCAGTGAATACGAGGATTGATCAGCAATATGGTGGTCTTGAAAAAAAGTGATTCAAAATTGCTCAAACATGCACAAGTCACTCCAAAAACAACTTCGAGGAGGTAAATGAAAAGAGGAAATTACTAAAACATGGTTAAAAGCTCTGAAAAGTCAATTCTGCATAATAGGCCTGCTTTAAGGACATACAGAGAAACATTCCAAAGGAACTCAGAGAGGCAAGCAGGTGCGGACCTCCCACCAGAAAAGTCATGTAGTGTACCTTTAGGTAACATTTGGGTTCACACTGTGACAAATGACTTAATATGTTATAACACTGACTGCTTACATTCACCCAGTCTTAAGAGTACATTGCATTAGACATTTGATAAGGACAGTAACAGACACAGGCATGGTACATATACTGTAGTAAAGTCAAGCAAATATCCATTCATACAAACATTATTAACCCAAGGCACGAGCTTGTTCTGGGCTGAGGAGGTAACAGTTTAAAGCACACTGAAAATAAAGGCATTTCAGGAAACCAACCAGTCTGTATAACACCAGGTTTTGTGCATTTGTCCATCAAACTCTACCTTCTCATTGCAGTAAACATTTGATTGTTTTAAAATATTAGATGGAGGCAGAAACTAGTATTCCTGTTTAAATTATATGTGCTATTTTTAAAAATTAAAATCAAAATCTATAAATGTAGAATCACTTATTCTCAACAATTGTATAGTTACTGCATACAATTTTCATATTAAAGGTGCATCATGTAATTTTTTGCTGGTTTTGTTTGTCCATATTGAGAGGGATTGCTTTGCCTGGAATGTTCCAAGGGATTGCATTACACTTATCCATCCATGGAGCAAAGACAAGAGAAGTCAGAGGTCAGATCTGAGGAGAGGTAACCCCACTCACAGCATGAATGTATGTTTTTTGAGGTATATTTAGCAATACCAAGCGTGAAATTGAATAAATGATGGACAAGTTAAATGTGGAACTTTCTAAGCAATAACATCTCCATGGAGATGAGCAGAAACGTTATATAGTACAGACTGCAGACAGGGAAGCTGTACTCAGAGAAGACGACTGCCTTGTTTGTTGCCTTGTGGACATCAGGGTGGAACAGGTAACACTAATTCTCCAACCCCTGTCTCCTAATGTACTCTGTTCTACTCTGACAGATGGGTAAACAACATCTGAATAAGGCTGTCTACATAAATAGTGTAAAAGATATCTTTGGACTAGAGGCCACATTGGATTATAAAAAAAAACAATAAATAATAAAATAAAATAAAATAAAATAAAATAAAATAAAATAAAATAAAATAAAATAAAATAAAATAAAATAAAAAAATAAAATAATAAAATAAAATAAAATAGTATGTTGGTTTATCTTGTTCCTTTCAAAGTGTATCTTGATTTGTAAGGTTGCATGAGATATTAACAACAGTTATTATTACTATGGATTTGGCTATACCAACTTTTCATTTTATGTTAATAATAAAAAAACACATTTTAGTGTGTTTTATAATCATTTTATAATCTTATGTTCATAGCAAATTTTTGAAACAGTAGATTCTTTCTATCCTACTGAAACAAATTTTGGATAATCAGTTTACCAAGTCAGTGACATATATTTCACACAAAAAACTAATATTGAAAAGACTTAATAATTAGACAGGCTTAAAATCCATATGGCTATCTTTATCCCATTATAGTTTGATATTCTATCCTACACATCCTATCTCAGGTCAACTCAGCATTCAGCAAGTGAGTGTAAACTTGTTGTAATGTACTTCCCAGTGGCCCTATGGCTGTTTCCACTAATAAAATTTAACTGGCAGAATGTAATACCAGGAACGAATCTCATATATCCACTCACTTCTCCTTAAGACAATCTCACAGTGGGACAAATGTAACACACACAGATGCACAATTATACTTGGTCTTATCACGTCTACTGTATCACTCCAGCCTTACCCAACCACACAGCTGTTAATTTAAATGTGGGGACTGAATTTCCGAAACCCTATCTGCTAACGTGCACACTATAGCAGCTGTTGTGCATTTTACCCCCTATTACTTATTACATTCATGAGGTCAAAAGGTCAAGCGATTTGCAACAACAAATGCACACATACTTTTAGTCATAAGCATCAGATGTAATCTTAACCCTTAAAGCAACACTATGCACAGACTTATATATTGTGAAACCAAGGAAGAGGAGTTAGGTGAATTCCTGGATTTAGGTTTGTAGAAAATATGGACCAAAAGTGAGTAATTAAAATATAAAGGGCTTGCCATAAAGGGTTCATGTATTGCTGCAGGGGACTTTTACTTTTTTTTCCTTTGGGGACAAAATACAGTAGAGAGGTCCCTTTTACTATATTATCTACATATGTTTTTACTTTGTCTAGAATGTGCCACAGTATGACATTAAACATATATGTCCATGGAGACAAACACCATGGTCAATACCAGGTGAAAGGTTATGGGTCAAATATGTATAACTGAATACATGATACCACAATTGAAAGTCTTAAACTGAGGAAAAACTGAAATTATTTTTTTTTTTAGATTTCCATAATGATATGTTATTCACACTTTAAACCATAGAATGAGTTTGTAACAATATAATTAATAATGATTAAAATATATTAAAAATAAATGGTGTTTAATATTGGATTTTATATGCGTTGCCCATCTGGCATGATCAATACAACTGCAAACGGGTCATTTTGAAATTTTTGGGGAGTGTCTCTTGTTTGATTGCTAATGTCTGTGACTTTCAAAATGTGAAAATGTTACATAATGTTGCTTTAAGTGCACATTTAAATCTATTGGTTCTGATTTCTTTTCATCACCATCATCGCATGAAAATTGCACACTAGTCTATATTTGATGGCATGTCTTGTTGTCAGTCTGCAAAGTCCTCTCCTTTATCTTCATTTTGACGCATACCGCTGGGTTGAAGCCACGATTGCACTTCTGATATCCCAATTTTCCAAGCACAGTGAAAAATCCTTAGATCAGCAACAAAACGTGCCGAAAAATCTTCCTTAAAGTCAAATTTTAAAAGCTATTAAAATCACTTGTTCAGCATTGTGTGTCAAAATCATCCTTTTCCAGTCTTATAGTAAGCATTGGGTCACCATTTGGCTGTGATCCAGGATGGATGTGGTTTTGGTGAATTAGATTATAATGTAAATTTTGATTTTGATAGCTCATGTAATTTCCTTGCGTATTCGGAGTTTGGTTGTTGTGGTAAGTTACAGAATGATGACTGCTCTTCTTAGGGGCCCAGTGGTAACGATGGCAACACAAAATCACAGTCACAGTTACCACCACCAGCAGCAAGAAGGCGCCAACTCCAGCCAAGACGTAGTACCAGAAAACAGGAAGTTGCTGCGTGATCACTGAGTTTACCGTGGGCTCCATCACAGACATGGCACCCCCTAGAGGGCAGGAGGGTATAATGTAAATGGGTTCAGATGCCAAAGAGGTGCAGGCATGCAAGCCATGTAGAGAAGTGTGGGTAACAATATTCAAATATTTGTATTGGAACAAAGATGGGTCCTCAAGATGGCATACATCTTCTCGGTACTAATAAAGCCAGCACAGACACAGTCACTTGCCTTTCACAAGTTTTTGCAATTCAAATATTTGATTGGTTTGAACATAGACTGTATAAAGTTGTGTTGCTTGATGTGACTATGATGCTAGCTGCTAAGTATACTTTTTTTTTCCTGTTGCAAACCAATTGCTAACTAATTGTGATGCTTCTACTTGCTAGCCTATATGCTGACTTCTAGGGATGCAGCTCATGCAATTAAATAAACAATGTGTAAACCAATTATGATAACTCAATAAAATACATTTATTCACTAATTAAACAATTAACTCATAAAAGTATTTCATGGTGAAGAAACAAAATAGATCATTTATTATACATTGCATTTTGAATTGCAAATGCTACAAATTTTTTTTGTCTAGTCATTGCTGTGTTCAAACCCCCAGTATATCTAAATTGGGACAAAATTAAGATTAAACCTGAACTAGACCATGACAAAGCCAGGACTAGAACCAAGGACCAAACCAAGTCTACATCAGGACTAAACCCATCAAACCAGGACTATACCAGTGGAAATGTGAACACAAGCTTTGTTGTACAAAATCACTAGAGCCTGGAACTAGACCCATACTTCTGCCAACTACTAGGTGGTGTTTTACTAATTTTAGCTTCCTTTCTATACTTAATAATCTATAATCTATATACAGTCTATCTTCAAAGAGAGGCATTAAGTGTAAGCAGAAGCACATTAACAGGTGAGCGCCCATGCCATGCTGTTGTTTAAACATTCAAAGCGTTATGACTGGCTGTACAAAACCCACTTTGCACCCACTTTGAACGTAAAAAGAAATGGTAACAAAACTGCAACTGTAAGGCAAGTCCGAGGCATTATTAGAAGAATGAATGGTGTGAAATGGAGAGGTCTTGTGCAAATGCCGGTATAGGGAGAGCACTAATCCGACTGCGATAGCTTTAATCCTGCATTAAAGGGTTTGTCTTAAACTTCAATACTCTGTCAACTGGCTGTGAAAGAAACCCAGAGAAAAGCGTAGGGGAAGAGAGTAGGATGAAGGGAGTGGAGGGGGAAAGGGCTAGAAAGAGCGAGAAAAAGTGGAAAAGTAAGACCGTCAAGTAGAGGAAGAGATTGTGAGGCAGAGGAAGTACAAAGAGAGAGAGAGAGAGAGAGAGAGGAGGGAGAGAGAGAGGGAGAGGGACAGACAAAGAAGAGAGAAAGGGAGATAGAGAATGAAAGGAAAGAGGGGGGAGAGAGATAGAGAGAGAAAAAAATAAAAGAGAATGAAAGAAAGAAAAGGGGAGATATATAGAGAAAAAAATAAGAGAGTATAGAAGGAGAGAGAGCAGAGAAAGGAGAGAGAGGGAGAGACAAATAGAGAGATAGAGAGAGAGATAAAGGGGGTGGGTGGTAGAGAGGAAAAATACAATAAAGATAGAAAGAGTGAGAAATAGAACCAGTAGATGGATAAATAGAAGTTTAAGAAAGAGAGTGTGGGGTGTAACAGAGAAGTAAGAGAGGGAGACAAAGAGAAAGAGGATTAGAAAGTATGGAAGAAAAGTGGTAGAAAGAAAGAGCGTGTAGAGAAAACAAAAGGTGAGAGAGAGAGATTGAGAGAAAGGAAGAGAGAGAAAGAGGTGTTAAGAAAAAAATATATGGGACCTCAAGGAAACCAGTGGTAGCTTAATTTAAGTTTAGATGGCGTCTTTAAGGGTTTAAAATAAGCTTTGATTGTGGAGTTGCACGCAACAGCAGTCTCCTTGGAATGGATTAGGCTCTGTGGATTTGAAAAAGGCAAAAACACTAAAACACACTGGCCAGTACTTTGCTTTTCTAAGGTTATAATGAACTACCTTAAAGTTTTGCTATACTTTGTTTAAATGGCTACGTGTATAGACACAATAATGTATATATTTATCTTAGACATATGAAAACTTCAGTAGTTTGAAAATGGTTTATTTCTACCAGAGTTGTGCTTACTGAAATGAAAGTAAAGAATAACCACTTTACATATAGCATTGTGGATATATTGAATTGAAGTGAATTTTAAATATGAATAAATAAATAAAAATTCTAAAACATCCATAAGTGTAGATATTAAAAATAAATGACAAAAGTCCAGACACAAGAATAGACATCTAATCAACACAACATTGACTGATCTGAAGCAATGTATATGATAAATATATTCAATGTAAAAAATTGCTTTAATGACTCTATACAGAAACCTACAACTTAAACCACAAACGCATCTTAAAATTACATTTCTCTAGGAGACGATTATTCCATTTCTGCCTTTCATAAAATATGGCAATAACGTATTTAGATAAACTAGAGCCATCACCAGCCGATCAAATATTATTGTTGTTACCATAGATACAAACTTCAACATTATGACATGCTTACAGTGTCTAGAAGAACTATAAAATTCAAGAAATTCAAGAAAAAAAAGAACAAAAACAACTGTCTAGTTAATTAATATGTACATAGGCCATTTTGAGTACTTTTCACAATTCAAGAGATATATATTTTTCCATTGCTATGATTGTTTATTGGCTTTGTGCACAATAGCAGCTCGCAGCAACCTTGCCACTACTTACTGTCCAATTTTATCTCTATGAGGTTTTTGCCAAATCATGCTAAAAAATGTATAAATATTTAAACGATAAGGCAGTGGACAGAGAAGTGCAGGTGGATGTCACTGACAACACTTTAAAAAACTACACAAATAAAATGACTACATCACCGGAGGACAGTTTTGTGTTTAGAAAGAGAGATGTGTGTGTTTCAGTGCTAACTCTAATGCTAATTTTGAGGCATAATGCATATTAAAAAAACACCACAAACTGTAAGTATTCTATATTTAAAAACAATCAGGTAGTCTTTAATTTTAATAGGTTGTTTATTTTACATTTTAAGCTTTTAATAAAAGTTATCATACATTTTGAAAACCACAAACTAGCTAGAATGCTGCTGTGCACAAAGCCAATATCCCTGAATGTTAATGCAGTCTCATCCCAAGAACAGAAATCTTTAAATGCCAATATTTTAATCATAATTGTAATGCATTTTTTCGACACAGAATTCTTATATTACTAACCCAATTTATCACAATTAATGACATTTGGATGCAATCTGTAATCAGTAATCTGTACTGATCAGAGGTTGCATGTTTGTTTTCAATGAAGATGCTTGAATTTCCAATCAGAAAATTCATAGACCACAAAGAGCGGTAATAAACTGCCATAGTTTCAAAGCATTAGCTACTTCACAAAGCCAGGTCAAACATAGTGCCAAGTGCCACCTGGTTCTGACTATTTTAAGAACTATCTTTGTTTAAAATTGTAGTTAAGTCGTTCTCACATTTCTGACACTGTTCAAAGAATGTTTTTGATCTCCGCTTGAAGTGGGTTTGAAATTTGTGCTATTCTTACAGTCACAAAAACAGGAGACAAAGTGGGAGGATAGGTGTGATCATCTGTAATGCTTAGTCTATACAAAACACACACATGTTGTCACATTAGCAGTAATAATGGTTTAAAAACTAAAGCATATTATGAGTTTGTACAGCTAATGTTCACATAACAAAGCAGGAATTACTGGAAAATTGTCTACTGTTCCCATCTCTTTTTAAAATTTTGTCATTTCAGTTCAAACTACGTAGATTTGCAGCTTTGTGTTCAAGAACCGAGTGTGTGCTGCCTCCAGTGGCTACTGCAATTTCAAGTACTATGTGACATCTTGCAGGACTCTCCTGTTTACAACCACGTGTTTCTGATTATAAACAGCTGGCTGCAGTGGCAGTTTGAAGTGTGGATATTGCCCATTTTATCAGCTCTATTTGAAATGTGGTTGTGGACAGAGTTTAGTCCCATTTTAAAATGTGCTATACAAATGCACATGGATTGCATTGAATTATGATTCACAAAAAAAAAAAACCTTATCAAAAATGTATCAAGCAAAATACTGTACCACTGGAAAATTGCTTTTACATTATGATAATTATTTTTAAAACAATTTTATACAAACCTCAAAAGATGAGCAATCTTATTCTTTTCCGATGTCTTAAAAAAAAATTAAAATCTCAATTTGGATACCAGGAAGCCAAGTCAAGGTGGCCCAATACCTATGAAGTTGGCAGATCAATCTCTCCCACCTGCTTTGCATACTGCTGTTCTGCCCTTGGGCAAAACATATGACCAATATGTTTTTGCACCAGTATATAAGTGTTTATGTATTTGTATATCATTGTTTGTCAGAGAGATCACATTTTGGCAGCCACATTTCTGTCCCCATGTCGCAGTAACTTACCAGCTCAGAGTGTGACTGAGGAGGAGTGAATGATAATGATTAAAATGCATCTAATATATATACTTCAGGTATATAAAAGTTAATGCATTATTTTGCATTCACTCCATTAAGTCCAATATGCAAATTCAAGTGTCTCAGCCCAGCATGCAGCAGCTAGCCATGCTAAAAAAATTTTTTTTAAAAATGTGCTGGACCAAAAGGTCAAAATGCTAACACTAGAACAACCCAGTGAACTTCCACAAGGTTTTTTTTACTTAATAAATGCTGACAAAATGGAAATAGTTTCTTTTCATTGTCCGGAGGTTATGCACTGACAGTTGCTGAAAGCTAAGCTGAGCCACAAGCAGGAAGCGCAGACACTCAGGAAGTAGAAAGGAGAAACAGGAAGTAGAACTTACTGGTGATTCCTGGCGTCAGCGCTGGGAGAGGCTCTGGAAAAGACAAAATAATAAAATTTTTAATACATACTGAAATTGAGAAAATACTACTGCTTGCATTGCCTTACTTAAGGTCCACAATCTCTTAAATGATACATTGGAGTCATCTGTATCCATTGCATTTTCAGGATAAATTGAAAAAACTCACAAACTCTACAAGTCACTGGGCTTTAGAATTGGGTAAAATTGCCCTAGCATTTAACAATTTAAAACTAAATAATGTATCTTTTTGAATGGTAATGAGTTCCCAAAATGGCGACCAGCCAAAGGCCTGTATAGGGGGGTCCTTAACCTGTTGTGTATGCTAGCTCATTGGACACATGTATATTTTATTATTCAAGTAGCCTAGCTATAAAGCCTATTGTGATATCACTAAAGAAACTACAACATGTAGATGTGAGGCTATTATGGCCATTTCCTTAGCAATGAACAATTTAAAACAAAATATATATTTTTTACGGGAAAAAAGTCGTCAAAATGTTGCATGACATATATGAATACATGCACGACATAGCATCACATAGAGGAAGAGTTACTATGCTGGAATCTCGCTGACTAATTACCGATACTATGATATAAAACACGGCACTATAGATAGATAGATTACAATTATAACAAAACAAGTGCATTTGAATTCAGCTGACTCGCACAACAGCCACATCTACGTTCCCTTCCGAATCAATACAGATTTGTGGAGATTGAGGACGCTATTGAAGTCTAGCAGGCCATAAATCAACTGCTGTGACAGTTATTTGCTAAATTGAGTGAACGTAACGATGGGAAAATAAAAGGGTTTGTGCTGACAGGAAACATGGCCTAGTGCTGAGATCTCTGTGTTTTTTTTGTGTCTATGGTCTGTTCCAGTTTGTCAGTTTGTCTTTAGTTGTTTGAAAGTGAGGTGTAAATGGAAGCAGATGTCAAGGGAGGAAGCAGAGAGGTGCTAAGGGATTGCATAGCATTGATTGTAGCTAGTTTCAGTGTTTGGGGAATACTGGTCTTAATGCATAATGTATTTTGCATGGTGCAAAATACATTATGCATTACAGTACTACATTGTTTCCTAGTTTGGTAATATTAATAAATGTATGCATGAAGTCCTATGTAGTTGTAGTTTTGTCAGTGCAGTTATAGCTTTTGAGCCCCCTTTTTAGTCGACTCTTTGATTGATTGGACAAGTCTTTAGTCAACCAAAAATTTCTTTAGCCGATTACACCCCTAGCTGCTATAGAATGCCATAATGTTTAGTCTGGGTTATTCAAAAAAGTCTAGTATCAATTTAGTATAAATAAAATGTGCACTTGAACCTGCTGAAAAATATTAATTTAACTGAACTTTTAAGAACAATGAAAAGAAACTTAGACAATAGCTTGTTTGTGACAGTGAAATTAATCCAATTAATATTTTTCATATATTATGCATATTTTGAAGAAACTAAATCCAGGTTCCAGTTCCAAACACAATGTATTTTGAAGCTGTTGTGATTTTACATGCAGTGTTCTACTTATATGTCCAAATCCAAAGTTCATGAGAGTCTATATCTTCGATGCAGGAGTTCACTTAATTTTGCCATTGTCCAAAGAGGAGATCCAACATTAATCTAATCAGCTTCTGTTTCACTAAAATATTCTGTTTGTTGGCTAGGTCTATTGAACTACACTAAGCTACACTGAACTGCACCAAATTGAGCCTGTCACTATAACAAATTTTGAAGTGCAATATATTCCTTAAGTAAATATAGACAATAAATGCTAATGAAACTGAAACCAAACTATAAAGCAGAATTATACCCTAAAGTATTCTAAATGTACAATATATAAAACAACAACAACAACAACAACATATGAACTGCAATAAATAAATAAATAAGGCTGCAGCGCAAGTACTTAGTTTGTGTCTATAATGAGTCATAGAAGTTCATAATTTCACCTTCTACACTTGTCTCACCGTGGTACAGAAAATTGACCAAATACAGTGCCTGTATTTAACTAAGCAAATAAGTACAAGCCTCCTCCAGTTGGTCAGGTCTAGGTTCAGCAATATTATGTGCTCAAAGAATGAGGTCAGCTGACTACCCGAATATACTGAATGACCAGGTTATTTCATCAATGTATTTTTTCTTCTCCAATGGCACAGGCATATTCCAAGATGACAATGCCAGGGTTCATCGGGCCCAAATTGTGAAAGAGTGATTCAGGGAGCATGAGATATCATTTTCACACATGGATTGGCCAACACAGAGTCCAGACCTTAACCCCACTGAGAATCTTTGGGATGTGCTGGAGAAGGATTTACGCTGCGCAGACTCTACCATCATCAATGCAAGATCTTGGTGAAAAATGAATGCAACACTGGATAGAAATAAATCTTGTGACATTGCAGAAGCTTATTGAAACAATGCCACAGCGAATGCATGCTGTAACCACAGCTAAAGGTGGTCCAACAAAATGTTAGAGTGTGTGACCTTTTTTTTTGGTGGCAACTTTTTTTGGACAGGCAGTGTATTTCCCACTAGTACAAAGAAAAGGTACCACGATAACTATTGATGCCCAAAAATTATTGTCCCATCTGTCATGTATTGAGCAATAAGTTGATAGTATTTATTGTGACAGGCCTACACTGAACTACACAAAATGTGAACTGTGCCTGTGCAAAATATAACTCAGGCACAGTTCAATAGACCTAGCCAACAAACAGAAACTGTAAACAAACAGATGTGTTAGTTTAAGTTTAGTTAGCCTCTCCCTTCAAATAGATTTAAGGCAGTGTCCACCACAAATTTGACCAGAACTGAAGAAGCCGCTTGGATGAGCAGCAAAACTCTTCATTCTATAATTTTTGTCATGTCGACTGAATTTAATTTTTCATTTGCGCTTTCATTTTCTTACATGTAGACCACATCAAAACTGGGACTCATTTTGCAATCGTGGTCCAGACCAGGTCTAAACTAAGACTAGAACAGCACCAAACCAAGTCTACCATCAGGACTAAAGTGGGCTCAAACCAGGTTCCAACAGGAACAACAGGGAAGTGTGAACACACCCTTACTGTAATTGTATGTATTGTGGAAAAACAAATACATGATGTGTAATATACATTTGCAAACAAAACATATTAAAAAAATAAAATTTGTAATAGTTTTGCCTGCATAACTGTCATTTTGTGAGGAATTGCATTTTAATATTCACTGACAATATAAAACTCCTATTAACAAATGTTTTCAAATCTGTGCTTGATCTCACAGACAGCACACCACAGAGAATATCTAATGCCTCATCTTCATAAACTGTGTGAAAAATACTTATAATCAAAGATAGATGAGGATCCGTGCCTGGCGGTTGTGTGTGGCCTACTTTCTTTTTTATTTATTTCTTCTTTCCATGTTTGTGGGAACGAGGAGGAGCAAAGATGAGCCATCTCCATTCTCTCCCATTCTCATAGGAAAACAAACCATAAATTCAGGCTCTAAAGGGGTTAAATACTATAGTGCACATGTGTAGAAGTATAGTCATATGGAGGGTGCTTACAACAGCTGGATCACTGAAACAACATGGGAACAGACATGACTACTTATGTTAGCTTGACAGGTTTACCAATGATAGCGCTATTGGTAATATCGCTGTTTTCAGTTGTATTTTGATGTTTAGTTTTGGTTTCTGTTTTTATTTGGGGTTTTTTAAGTATATATTGGCTTTAGTTTTTAGGGATTTTATGCTACTTATATCATTTTAAGTGATGTATATGTCACAGGCAAAGTTGATAATCCAAGCTTCCAGACACAGAATGGCTGGTGTTTTTTGGCAAGGTAGGAAATAAATGTTTTATTATCTAATTTGCGTAGGCATTGTATAGAATGGGTCCTCTAGGCCAGTGGTCCCCAACCTTTTTTGCACCATGGACTGGAACAATGTAGGTTTTATTTTCACGGACCGGTCATCTACGCGTGGCAGATAAATATAGCAAAAATAAGTTAAGTGCATAAAAAATACAACTCACCACACCGCTGCATCAATGTGAGCTCTGCACTTGTTTCTTCTTTCCTTCTTGTTCACGTTTGTTTCTTTCAAAAAAATCTAAATCTTATCTTTTAATCCCAGGGGCTTATTCTCCATGTGCCAAAGCAGTTTTGAAGGTTTCATTGCCTCATTTGCTTTTCGCTTTTTACGCAGAGCTGACTCACAGACAAACACATATTTTAAGTAGGACTCCTGGTGGTGTTTGTTAAATTGATCTTTCTTTTTCTTGGAGGTCGTAGTCTCCTCTTCTGACTCCTCAGTTGCCCTTTTCCCTTTTGTTAAAAAGCTCTCCAAAGACTTTTGTTTTGGTTCATTTTCACTCACTTGTGGCTCTACTTTTGAGCGACATGTCTGTTGTGTTACACGTGATATGTCATCCCGGAGACAAGAGCAGATAATATACTTGCCACTACATCAAATAGATTTCTGTGGCGATTTCCTATCAGGATTTTCATTATATATCTACTGTTAAACCTTTCCTGCTTCGGTCCCTTGACCGTGGTCGGGAGACACAGGGGAGATCCGTCTTCTCCAGGGCCGAAGGGTCACTCTTCCTCCGGGGTTTAACTCCCTGTTCTTAACCTCAAAGTTGTTTGGAGTGTGGTGCGAGCTCAAAGACCACCCCAGTCTGTTGCTCAAGAGTTGGTGTCTTTATTATCTGTACTGCACTGTAATAACGCATCACTTCTGCTCTAACTCACACGCTGTCTTTTTCCAAGTGCATCTGTAGACTCTCACACTCTCACTCTTGCCGCTTCTCCGTGGGTTGAACCACACTATGCGCCACACGCACGCGCACGTCACCTCTCACTCACGCTCACGCACCACATTGAACTAAAGCACATAGGAACTAGACACACATCTCACAAGACTATGGACGAGCTTATTAGTGCATCATGAGGGACGACCGAAAGTTACGTCAGAGAAGATGCGGTCGCTAATAAACTATTTACTGTTTTTGTGCGGCCCGGTAGCAAATGCGTCACGGCCCAGTACCGGTCCCCGGCCCGGTGGTTGGGGACCACTGCTCTAGGTAAAGTGTCACAGATAGGGTTTATTGTTGGAGCTTATATTTTATTAAGGCCAACTTTTAGTGTTTTTTGTTGAGTTGACCTCATTATTGGGGTCCTTCAAAGAAATATTGATATATTCATACTTGACATATTCATTTGTCATACTTGTCTAAAGGCAAGATCCCCTCATCAAGCCTGAATGTAACCTATACTGTAGACACAATTTTCACAAAATGAGATGAGAATTAATTTGACAATATTTTATTACAATAATATTTGTTTATTCAAAAGCGTCTCAAGAAATATAACTTTCCACCACTTAACCTCTTTTTTTGTCTAATCCAAAGGCATTCCGTAGAATGCCTGATTTCCTCCTTTGCCTGTAACATATACAATATATTTTTATTTATAAATGATGTACACTGAATATTCTGGACACCATTGCCCCAATGAAGGTTAGAATGGTTAAAGACAAGCAGAAAGCACCATGGAGGAATGATGACTCGTTCAGGGCACAGAAAAGGCTGTCAGGTTTAAGACCCCTCTCTTATGAAGGTGACAAATTACATCTGCCTGAACACTGATGCAGGCAAAGTCTCAGTCTCGATCCTGTTAGATCTGAGTGCTGCCTTTGACACTGTGTATCATGTGATCCTCTTACAGAGACTAGAGGACTAGGTGGGCATCTCTGGTACGGCACTAAATTGGTTCAAGTCCTATCTAGAAAACAGGAAGCACTTGAAATTGGAAAATGTGTCTCAGATAAAATGCCCCTGAGCTGTGGGGTGCCCCAGGGGTCAATCCTGGGACCCCTGTTGTTCAATCTCCCAAAGCTGCTGTTAGGCCAGTTAACACCCAGCAATAATGTGTCCTACCACAACTATGCAGATGGTACTCAGATCTATGCCTCACTGGCAGCAGGTGAATATGGACCAGTGGATTCACTCTGCCAGTGCATCCAACAGATCAGTGTGTGGATGCAAAACAACTTTCTTCAGCTAAGCTCAGACAAGACTGAAGTCACAGTCTTTGGCCCACAGAAACATAGAGAATGTATTAGTAGTTACCTCCAGTCTCTCTCTCTAAAACCTTCAAATCAGTATAGAAATCTAGCAGTAATAATGGACTCAGACTTGAACTTTAAGAGCCACATCGAATCAATAACATCTGCAGCTTTTCTAAAAAACACTGCAAAAATCAAAGGTGTACTGTCAAAACCAGACTTAGAGAGACTTATCCATGCGTTTGTCTCCAGTAGGTTAGACTACTGTAATGGCCTGCTCACTGGCGTCTCCAAACAAGCCAGCTGCAGTACATCCAGAACGCTGCTGCTCGGGTCCCGACTAGAACCAGGAAGTACAAACGCATAAGTCCTGTGCTCAGGTCTCTGCACTGGCTTCCTGTAGCTCAGAAAATAGACTTTAAAGCAGCTCTGCTTGTGTACAAGTTTCTCCATGGCCTAGGCCCAAAGTACATCTCTGACATGTTAGTGCCATATGAACCATCTCACACTCTGGCGACTTCAGGGACCGGCCTCCTGCTGGTGCCCAGAGTCAGAATTAAAAATGAGGAATCAGTGTTACAGTTTTATGCAGCTAAAACTTGGAACAATCTTCCTGAAGATGTGAGACAACTATGACAATGTTTAAATCCAGGCTCAAAAGAGTTCTGTTTAGCTGTGCATGTGACTGAAAGGTTTTTATTCTGCACTCTCCTGTTTTAATGATAATTCTATGATGACTATTTGTGATTATTTATGTTTTGAGTTGTGTGATTTTAATGTGTTTCTTATTCTGTAAAGCACTTTAAATTACCTTGTGTACAAATTGTGCTATACAAATAAACTTGCCTTGCCTTGCCTATACATAACATTTAGAAATCAAACTTTTCAAAAAAATCTAAAATGTTCTGGTGCTAATTGTCATTAATGGAAGTAATAAAGCTATTGTTTTCAAATAGTTATTCAAAAATCTCAGTTCTCTTATTTCTATTACTATGTACTAAACTATAATATACTTACTATAAAACTTCTATAACACAAGCGTGAAGTCTTGCTGTAATTTGATATACTGATCCAAATGTATTCTAGTTAAAATCATTTTCAAATGCCCATCTTATAAACAGAACAGTACCAGTTTAGGGTGAAATAATGTATGTTATTATTAGACTTACGTGTGCACTGCTCCAGGTCGACGCTGCCGCTCATATGAATGTTGTCTATCCGGATGTGTCCTCTCGTTGGATGCTCAAAGAATCCCTCAAAGACAACCTAGAAAATATAAAGTGCAGTCTATAAAGAAAAAGGTTGCAAATGACCATATTACAAGTATGCGTGTGGGGCGAGATAGAGTGGAGACTAATACAGTTATTCGGGGCAGGACCTCTTCATAAATTTTTACAATGGGAAATATCACAAATGTTGGCTGTATTTGTCCAAAGCTTTTCTACATACCCACAAAAATGGTGATATGGTGTAACACCTATCCCACTTACACTGCTAAACTTCAGATATTTAAAAAAAAAAAAGCCATAAGGGCGATCACCTGGTCCTTGTCAAACTCCCCAACAAATCCACTCTTCCACAGATATGGCCTTCTAAAGGTATGTGAAAGTAACATATATCACAATGCTTGTACAATGTACAGTGTGGTTCACAAACTAAACAGTCGATTGTGTGACCTTATCCCACTGCAATCATCCTCTCATCTCAGCACAACACAAGGAAAAAATGAATATTAAAAGGAAAATTTAGGAAATTAAAATGTACCAGCTTTAGTGTCTGCTATAGAGGTCCACAAATATGGAATGAATTAAGCATTGACATTAAACAGTCTCCCTCATTACATATATTTAAAAGAAATCTAAAATGTATAGGTCAATGTTGTATAGGTCATATATATGCTGTATAGGTTGTGTATGTATATTGTGTATACATGTATGTGTATGTATATATATGTATACAATATATAGGTGTATATATGTATGTATGTGTATATATATATATGTGTATATGTATATATGTGTGTATATATATATATATATATATATATATATATATATATATATATATATATATATATATATATATATATATATATATATATATATATATATATATATATATATATATATTTACATACATACATATATGTGTAGGGCAAAAGTAAAAAGACAAGAAAAACTTGCCAAGCCATCATGGGTGTTTCGCATAGGGTGATGGACCCCATTACATAAGCTTTACAGCTTCTTGGGGTTCCATGTTTTTCACAGGGTCAACTGGGAATAGGTGAACGATATACACTTCCATATGTAGCATGTAAATGCAGAATTGTAGATGAGTATGTTGATACGTGTGTGTATGTTGCTACGTGTGTGTATGTATGTGCCTTACTAAACTTTCACCATTGTGAAAAATAAAATTTAATTGAATTGAAAAATGGTATATTACGAAATTAAGATTTTATTTTATTTTCAAATTGCACTCAAATTGTCTTTTTATAGTATATCCAGGTGCCAGTGGAGGTGTAGGTATATTAGTGTTCTCAATAAAGGTCTAATTGAAAACCTAAAATTAAATTAAAGGAATACAGGTCAAATTGCCATTGAAAAACAACAACATATTACTGACTAGACACTAGAGCATTCTAGAGGAAAAGTATATTTAATACAGATGGGAGACCAATAAAATTAATATTGCAAATCTATAAACACCAATTAATTAAACCTATGTATTTAGAATGGCTTTTAACACTTAGTGGCCCTGTGACACTTTCTTTATTTTAATGGTGTAATGTGCTTTGTTGACCTATTTGTATGCTGTTTATTGTTTTTTTTTTTATCTTGTTTTTAATGTTGTAAAGCACTTTGGTCGGCTTTGGTTGTTGGAAGGTGCTATAGAAATAAAGTTTGAGTGATTGATTAACTACCCTTCATCAGCCCAATACTGCACCTGATACTCTTTGGGGCTTTGTGGCAGCACCGTGCGTCCGTCCCTCCACAGCGCTCCCTGGTCTCCGCGGAGGGACCACAGCAGCGTCTCGTCCTGGTCTGA
Organism: Periophthalmus magnuspinnatus; assembly: GCF_009829125.3. Taxonomy (NCBI): domain Eukaryota; kingdom Metazoa; phylum Chordata; class Actinopteri; order Gobiiformes; family Gobiidae; genus Periophthalmus; species Periophthalmus magnuspinnatus. Next base: position 28,317,324 of record NC_047146.1, on the reverse strand, counting down.
GTCGCGCAGCAGCACCCTGAGGCTCCCCTGGGCTTCTCCCTGGAGCTGGTAGTGGAAAAGAAGGCAGAGTGGCCCTGACTCAGGCCCCAGCTCAGGGCTCAGCAGACGGGCACGTTTCCTCTGAGTGTGGGGCCCTGCATCTACATGGAGGTAGTTTCCTGATAGGTCTGAAGAGAGGAGAAAGAATGAGTTAGTTTAGGACTAAGATAACATTACTTAAACACTCAAGATTTTTTAAGATACTGTTCTTTAAATGTGGAATCAATAAACAGTTTCTTCAACTTTCAGATAAGAAAAGATTGAGTTAAAGCCACTGTAACCAATTTATTTCTATGTAGTTGAGCAAATTAGTTTTGCCACAGTACAGATGTATTTTGTATAATCAGCTCAGCTCAAAATGAGACCACAGCGTGTTGTTTTATTGTTAGAATAAAAAAAATAAAAAAAATAAAAAATATCACACTTCAAAATTTGTTATCGGGATAGGCATATCTTGAACTACTGTCTTTTGTGTTATTTAAGAAAGGAAATGTATAAGGAAAAATCAGGTACAGCTCCTTTAAGACATACAATCTATACTTGAACAAAATTGCAAAATCCCACAATAAATACAGAGAACGTGATTGGCCCAGTCTTTGTTACACATTAATATGACTGAGCACATCTGAAACCCTATCACAACCCACTGACTCCTGTACAGAAATCTATAATTAAACAGTTTTGAAGCAGAAGTCAATCATCAAGTAGTCAACAACCTATTCATTTTCATTAGACAGGTGTTGTCCTTTGAGAATACCATTGTAAACCTGACGTCACATGTTGGCTCAATTTTCTTCAATATAAATAGTATATAGAGCAAGCAATAATCTTCTATATTTTATTGAATGCAAATTTAAAATAACTTTCACAAAACCAGTTGCAATATTCCTCCCGTAAGATCAAAACTCCTGTGCATACAAAACCACTCATTCATTTCTGCAGCTCCAGCATTGCCAAACATTTAGCAACACACTGGGCTTTAGATCTCCTGAACGCAGCCCATAACTGTGACAGCCCCATATATTTCCGCTATGCTATTTGCATTTTACTCATTTATTGGATTCCATTTTAATGACTGATGCGATTTTCCAGGGCCCGTGAAACAGAGGAAGTGATGGAGTAATGCAGCAGTTTTCGTTGCTCAGGGCTTTAAGGCATTGGAGCTATTATTGTGTGGTATGAGGCTAGGACCACAAATGAGCATGCTATTTCATCATCAACCGCTAATGACAGAGGAGACAAAGGCAAACCCCACACATGGACAGGCTAGGCTACAGGCGAGCTAGTTAAACAGGGCTAATCATTTAGAAAGCGTAGAGCAGTATTGCAGTGAAGTCTTCATGGGTTACAGAATGGTGAAATAAAAGACGGTAGCAATTAACAAGTCAAAACATAATAATAATATATTTTTAATTGAATGGTGAAAAGTCACAGAGAAAAGTGAAAATATGGCATTCTGCTATTCTTGTACTTGTGTAATCCCTCAGTCGTCTGATCCATAGTAAAAGCCAAAAGTAAAATCTGTCAACTGGACAAAAACTTGTAGGAGTGAAGACAATTCGATGCTTATCCAAGCTGCTTCTTCAGTCAGGATACCAATACCCATACCCATTAAGAATGAATATGCTAAGGATGACTCAGCACACACTAAGTATGGCACAGTGCCCCTTTATCCCATCAGATAACAATAACAATCATATTTAAGCAATCGTTCAGAAATGTGATAACACTTTCCCATATCCCTTAATGTCTTGATTGAACCACAATTTTATGCAGAAATATAACTTTATATCCTTGTTTTGAAGATCACAATGCCAGTTTCATATTATTTTCTATCAACTCATTTTGCAAGCACATTGAAAGACTGAATTTAGCCTAATGTATACAAAAACACCTTGAAGTGAACTTGCATATCCCTTTCATTTCCATAGAGACATGATAATTAATTCCCTCCTTTTTGTGCATTCACCAAGATCAAACAAAGACAGGCAGGAGAACATTACAGTTGTCCCTCACTATAATGCAGTTCACCTTTCGATATTTTAGTGCAATTTTGCATGCTTTTTTGCAGCGTATGATTGCATGATATGCATTGTGTTCTGCATCTTGATTGGCTAAGGGACTGTAGACCATTGTCAATCATTCTTCTCCGTGCCGTGTCTCCTGTACAGTATAGAATGGATTCAGCCAAATTTACATAAATGTTCGATCGCTAGTAGTGTGACTCGGAAGTGCTGTATGTTTGCCAGTTTTCTCTCCAACAAAACCCACAATGAAACATTTTGCACCAACAAAGGCACCTGCAGTATTTCTAAAAGCTGTCATTTTTATTTACAGTATAAGAAAGCTTTTATATTTTTATTTCTCAAACAAATGTTTGGGCCTGAAAACAGGTCTTGATCTCTCGTTTCATTCTATAATACTGTACATATTTTTTAAAATCTGCAAAGATTTGAACGAGTGTTTAAACAAGAGAAAAATGTTAATGCCTGTCTGAGAAAAGTGTATAAAATTTACAGCCTTAAAACATATATAATAATTGTAAAAAATAAAGATGACTACTTTTGGATTTTGTCTATTGCGGATTATTTTTAGAATGTAATCCAAGCGATAAACAAGGGAACACTATAAAACTTTCTCTAACTGTATTTGCTACTGTAATTTAGGCTCTGCATTTCTACTGCGCCAGAGTCTGAAAATATTTCCTCCTGAAACCCAAATATGTTACTCATTTTCAGTAACATATTTGGGTTTCAGGAAATAAAGGTCGGTAAGTAGGTAGGTAGGTAAAAAAAAAAAAAAAAATCCATAAAATCCAGAGCTTCCAAATATGTGCATGCAGTTTAAACAGTGCATATTATAACAGGTAATTTATTTGGTTTTAGATATGATCATTTGAACAGCACCTGGTAAACTCATTGTTAGCATCACAACTTCCTGTCCAATTCTGGCTCTATGAGAGTTTTGCTGAGTCGTGCTAAAATTATTAAATAACTTAAAATAAGCTAGTGGACAGTCAATTGAAGGTGCATGCCTCTGGCAAAATGTTAAGGACTAAACAAATGAGGTGGAAATGTCAGTGGAAGACTCTTCTGTGTTTAGAAAGGGAGGTGTTTGTGTCTCAGTGCTAACACTAATTTTGAGGCATGAGAAATGTAAAAAAAAAAAAAACACAGCAAACTGAAATAATCTACATATATAAACAATCAGATAGTCTTTACATTAATCAGTTTTCATTTTAATAGGTTGTTTATTTTATGATTTAATAAAAGTTAGCATTAGCGTTGAGTCACAGTGAGTTAGCTACCATGCTGCAGTGCAAAGGGCATATTTAGTATAATATATGTCCTTTAAGCAATAATACATTACAGCAAAAGCAAATATCTGAAAAGGACAATATATACTAGCATTTTGTTAGTAGTATATAAGGTTCTTTGTCTCTTTCTGACAAACCAAGCATATTTTACAGTATGCTACTACATGTCTATAGACCCTCCTCCTTCTCTCTCTACCTTCCTCTCTCTCTCCCTACCTCTCTCTCTCTTTTATATTTCTCTTTTACACACTAAACTGCCCCTCTCTATGACAAAACAGTCCTGATTTGCATACAGCAGACAGCTCTGAGACAGGTGGCTGCTGCTAATGTTCTGTAGAACAAGACTTAATGTCGTGTTCAGTCTGATGGAGGAGACCAGAGCAACGCTAACTAAATTACATTGCGCATACATGAGCTAGAACACTGGCACTATTCTATACTTACACATACTGTACATTCTATATCATGAAACCAGGAGTAAAATTTGGTATAATGGAAATTATGAGACCATGTCAAAATGTACCATGGGTTTCAGAATGATGAGAAATTAAGAGCTTTACCATAGCGATTAACAATTTAAAACAAATATCTTTTGAATGGGAAAATGTCTTCAAAATGTTGCATATAACATATATAATGCACTGTATAATGTAACCTGAGGGAGGTGATAGAGCTTTGCCTGAAATGTTCCAGTATAGCATTAAAAGTTGCTATCTGCATAGACAAGATACTGACACTACCAGGTACCAGAAATTACAGGTACAGATCATAGACTGTATATGTATATAAATGGACGCTACCTCCTAGCTGCCACATTCTAAATAGGAATTGAGCACTTACAGCACCATAAACACTGGCTCCAATTCACTTTCTATTGAAAAACTGCAATTTCCACTGTCAGGTTCATCATTCTGGTCTTAAAATATTCGTATTAATTCGCGGTACATGATCCTGGTGTTTTTATTTGGCTATTTTGTCTGTAAATCAAGATAGGGGCATTAATAATATACCTATGAGGTGTCTTCTTTCCCTGAGGTCGCTCCTGCTAGCGCTACCAACAGATTTTACAGTGTTGAGACAAGTCACATATTTAAATATTCAGACACAATAACAAACTGAGAAATAGAAGCATATCTTAAGTTGTATTAATGTAAAGGACAAATAATTATTCAAAAATAAAAAAAAATAAAAAATCCAGAATGATCTTGGAACTTCTCACATGAATCTCCCATTTCTCCTTTACTCTGCTGAGCTGTCCATGTACAGTGCAGTCAGCCATAACCTGGAGGATTTCAATAGGCACCAAGGTCATAAAACCAAGCGCACCCTCTCTCCCTTCTTACATACCCACAAACATGCACCTGCAGTTATCAAACGCACCTCCAGCTCTGTACGTGTGTGTCTGGGCCTCTGGGGGAGCTACAGAGCTAAGCCAGCACTACTGTCAAAACCATCATGCACTTATCAGACTGCCCCAGGCCAATGAGGGCCAGTGGAGAAGAGTAGTTTGTTATTTATATATATATATATATATATATATATATATATATATATATATATATATATATATATATATATATATATATATATATATATATATATATATATATATATATATATATATATATATAAACAAACTACTCTTCTATATATATATATGAGAGGGAGAGGAGCAAAAGGGGCTTTCTGATGGATAAAGCAGCCTTTCCTGGCTTATAAAAAGACAGACAGATGTGTAAAGGCTAAGTGGAGGTGAAGAGGAGAGGGCAGGGGTTACTAACAGAGGGAGAAGTGATCAGAAACACGAAGAAGAGGATCAAGAGAGAAGGACCTCTTAAAGAGGTGGAGACATGATGTACAGAAGGAGAGGGGCTTTACAGTCAAAAATTTTTACACTGACCGTACTTAAGTTTATTATATAAACATTTTCTATTTTAATAATTTGTGTTAAATTAACCTATATATTTTAAATAGATCATCATAATAAAATCTTAATTTCTTGAATCAACATAAAGTAATTAAATGAAAAACGGTGATGTTGCATATTTCAATAGTGTCAACTGCAAAATAAAGTTTACATTTACACATTGTTGATTGTTGGCGTGGTGTTTTTTTGTTAAAATTTTACATGCACAAAGTTGGCATTTTAAGATTTCTGTGTCTATAAGAAACAGACTTGATACTCAGTACCGATTCTGTTGATAATAAATAAATAAATAAATAATTTTAAAAAATACTTTCTGTAGTCAGTGGAATGTGATTTTCAACATTAAATCGTGGCATTTTCTTTTATATTACCATGTGGCCTTATATCTGTGTAATCACTCAGTTGTCTAGGTAGGTTCCATAGTGATTCATGGGCGTACGTTGCCTATGTGATCTTAGACTTGTTCTGATACAGCTCAAGATCATTCTAAGGCAATTCAGGAAAGGTAGAAATGAACCTTTCCTGAATGTGATTTCAGTGTTCAAATGAGTGTTTAGTTTTGATACTAGGTTTAGTATTGATTAGTGTGTTTTCAATTTTTACAGTGTTATGGAATCCTACTATAATCAGTTTAATTTGTGTTTTTCAATATAGTTCCACAAAGTTTTCCTCATGATGTAAGCGTTAGTACTAAGATTTAACCAGTCATTTAGAAATCAAAATACGTACATAAATGGCTCAGTAGACATTTAACATAAAGTAGCTCTCATTGTCAAAATGAAGCCTGTTTTGTGAAGGGAAAGAACAAACCAGAAGTGATCCGACACCTCACTTGAACAGAAAAACAGTCTGAAATCTTTGCATCATTTTACTGGCTCAGCTGGAGAGTGCCGTCAGCCATGGAAACCACGTATCCTCTGCTAATTAGTTAAAAATGCACCAAAGCAGGTCAACAAAAAAATCTTAAATTTTTGCTGTATTGTATGACTTTCAATGCAGAGAAGACCTGTGAAATAATTACTACAACCACTCACTGTTCTCAATATATGAAACTCATTACTCATGTACGAATCCAAAACAATTTATTCATTAAAACCTAACCAGTTTGTGTTTCCTTATGTATGTTTGGTTTGAACAGTAAGCAACTTCATATCTGGATATCTCCCATAATCCCTTTTACTGTATTCATTTATTTTTTTATTTTTTTAATAAAAGTTTATCTTATCTTAAATCGTTATATTACACAAAATTGACTCTTGTGAGCTTTTAGGCATGTTATAATGTTGTTACTTCCTCAAAAACATACCTGGAGCTGTGTTTTGTTTCATTCACAAATGTTTGAATAATGTTGCATCTCCAAAGCTCAAAACACTCTGTTCCACCTAGTAATGCAATGAAGTGGTACTTTTCAAGTTAACTGCTACCTTTTACCTTTTGTTCAGTGGATATTGGCAACTCCAGGGCTGAAATGATTATTATTATTCTAGTGAAAGTGTATGGGGTTTAAAAACACAGTGTAACACACATGACACATGACACATTTATATGTAATTCATGCATCACTCCCACATTCATGGATGACATACAAAACCACTTCAGACATGTTTTTGACGATGGAACAGTATTGTAACATGGAAGAAAGCTCAAAAAAGTTGATTTGGCAAAATACTTCCTCTTTAAACATGTGTGTAGATATTTATACTCACTGTCGGAGGCCTGAGTGAGGTCAAGCCTGCTCCCATGGGTGCTGTGGGTGCCATGTCCCGATGAGGTGCCGCTGTTGGCCGTGTGCAGAGACCAGCTGACCCCAGACTGTGGATCTGCTGACCACCCACACAGACTAGACTCAAAATCACACACGGCCGATAAGGAAGGAGTGGTGGCTGTGAGGAGAGAGAGATGTGGTTAGTGTAAAAGGTGTACATTTTGACCCTCTAAGGCTTCAGTAGTTTGCAGTAACATCCCACCGCAGGGGGTTCTACATGTATGTCTACCATAGTGACACAATGCACACACTAGTAAACACAGCCAAAGACGTGTGACTTGTGACTGTGATGTTATTTGAAAGGGACTTGTTTAGTTAAACTAAGCTAACTAAATCAATTCTTTATGGTCAGATTGTGTTAAAGCATAGACCAAAGTCTAACTTGAGTAACATAGCTTCAGACAAAGCAGTGCCTACAGTTAGCATCACAGCATCGTGTTTTTTATAGGTTTGGACAGTTAAAAAATCTTTTATCTTGACTGAGTTTTTGACCCATTTAGTTTTAGTTATTAAACGATTTAAGGTATGTCTAGTTTAAGGTATATATGCACGATGCTTATCTTTTCTGTTGATAACTATAATATTCCACAGTATGGCATGAGACCTTATCTTACACATTACACTGTATCTTGGGTATCTTCCATGAAAGGTGTTTTTATTTCTCAAACCCCCCCCCCCCAAAAAAAAAAAACCCTGCATTCTGGCTCACCTCTCCGCAGATCTTTAAGATATTAATAAGTTTGAATGCCAATCTGTGGAATACTCCATATAAACAGGACAGACTTTTCACCAGAAAAGTTACATAAAGCACCTTTACGTAACCTTTTAATAGCTGTTTACTATAGCTACGAACCTTATAGTAATATAATATAATATAAAATTGAATTGGTACAATGTTTGAGTCATAGTACCGGTAATAAAGTATTTTTTTCTAATGCAATTGTTGGATATCTTGGCTTTAATACTTTTAAATAAAAAAAATAAAAAAAATTGTCATCATATACTGTATATATGGACATAATGAGTTTGTATAATGATAATGATTAGCAAAAGCATGACCTAAATGTCCCAAATGCATCTTAAAGCAGAAAATGATCCTTTCCAAAGTGTTACTAGAACGCCAAGTGAATTCTAATCCAATTGAACATTTGGCTGAACTAAAAACCTGGGCGTTTGACTCAACTTATCCATAGAGAGATGGACCCATGGGCAGGATTCAAAAGCCTTCTAAAAAGACCACCAGCGCTTTGAGAATACGATACAAGAAATTAAGCTGGAGGAACTTCAAACTAAACGTTGATTTGTGAGGGATTTGTTCAAACTTCATGGGCTAAACTATTTACAAAGAGACAAATAAAACAGGAGCGGATCAAATTGTCTATAGAAAAGAATTGGGATCTAACTAGAGCGATTAGAGCTTTTAAATGAACTACAACTGAAGACATTGGCTCTAAGTAAATCTACTACTATCAGTAAATGCCATTTTTGTTTCTATGGGTGCCAAGAGAGACCAAAATAGTGGCAGTGAAGATGCATATGATAAAACAATGTTCAGGCCTGATACGCAATTACTATGTCCTTAAAAGGCTACTGTAGAGCCTCATAGCTCTCTATTATAGAGAGGAAGTGATTGGAATAGATTATATTATATTGGTTTTAAAGATACACACTGTCACCTACTGTTCTGTTATTGCTTTGCCTGGAATATTCCACAATATAGACTTCTCCATCTAAAGTTACTGGTCATATCTGTGGAGAGTATATTTCTTTCTTTCTTTTTTAAATTTTTTTTTTATTTGTATTTTTTTTACCAATTAAAGCACATGTATGGATAAATGCTAAGTCCAATGGTATACTATGGAAGATTGCAGGCAATGCAATGGCATCTCCATGGTAGCGAACCGAGCCAGAAAACCTACATTGTGTACCTTTAGTTGTAGCCTCTGGGATAGATGTAGGGCTGTTAAAAACATCGAAAATTAAATACTAATTCATACCAAAACTAGTATCGAAATTAGATACTCATTTGAGCCAGTAGCAATGCTAAAAAAGTCACCTTCATGGGACTGAAATGAACCTGAAAGAGTTGGAAGCTATTGTGATATCAGAATCTGTATTGAATATTAAGTCTATTTCATTGTATTGAAATCAAGTTTGAAACATTATTATTGTGACAACACTAGATAAATGTAGTGGTTATATTTTCAATCTGCTTGTATGTGTGTGTTAAAGTATGTGCATGTATATAATTATGTGTGTGAAGGTGAACTGGTCCTCTGGCATCAGGAGCTGATTTTCACTATTCTTCTTCTTGTGGGACTGAGGATTCAAATTGAGCTCAAAGCCAAAGAAAACTCCACGTGACATCATTGGCCAGACCTTAGAGTAGTGCAGTGTTTCTCAAATTGTGGTATGCGGGCCCTCTGCAGTTTGAGTGTTTGTTTTATTTAAATACCTATTCAGGTTTTTGTCCTTCTTTTGGTTAATCATTATTTAAAATGACCTTATTGCTGTTAGCGTAATAATTTACTGGAGGAAATATAACTGAGTCCAACCCAGATTTATTTTCAATTTCCAAGTTTTAATTACCTTGAAAAAAATAAAAAAATAAAAAAATTTCATGAAACTGATTTGTTAATATAGATCTTGTACCCAATCAGATCCAACAAAACATAACAAAAATATAAATCAGATTAATATTCTGAATTTCAATCATTTTCACCCATGGTAGGAATTTATTTATGTATTTATATTACAGTATAGGGACAGACACAAACAGTGTGATAGTTTGAATAGGGGTAACATACCTGGTCTCATGGCTGGGGTGGTCTTCTCCACTTTGGGTAGGGTGGGGGTTGCTATGTCAGGGACAGTGGTACTCTCTGGAAAGAAGGAAAAACAACAGGGTCAAATGTAATACAGAAAATGAATGAGATACTTGGCGTTGCACTGGTAATATTCAAAACATGGCATTAAAATGCTACAATATAGTGAAAATAATAGATGTTTATTTATTTTCCTTTTAAACTGAAAAAGGCCAATGGTTATAACTCTGACAAAAGATCTTGTGTTGTTTATATAAGAGTGGTCAATATAATTTGTCTAAGTAAAAACAATATTGTAGTACGTTCATAAAAAATACATGTTTATTTGGGTCCAACATGAGAAAACAGAAACCACTTTCTCAAAACTAAACCAACACATTACATATTACATTCCAAACACAATGGAAATGTATACACACAATTCCCTAATCTGTCAAATATAGTTGGGCCCCATGACTTGGAAAATATTTTGCTTACAAGTTTGAGCGAGTAAGATGAGATGAACTAAAAACAATGTGGTCAACTAATGCCTTATAATGTAATATTTTACCATGACCCAAATAGTGAAAAAAAACATTGAGTAAACTAAGCCTATATTAGGGGGAGTAGCACATAGAGTAGCAATATATATATATATATATATATATATATATATATATATATATATATATATATATATATATATATATATATATATATATATATATATATATATATATATATATATATATGCCAGTGCAGGTCTCTCAGGGTTGTGATAAGCACTTCTAAACTCATTGCTGTGAGTAATGAGGATGCTTGGAAAGCATAAGGTAAGTGAAGAATACATTTGGACTGATTTTCATGTTTTTAAGAAGGTTAAAAATCAGGTGGACTACAGTGCCTTTAAATACATTTACTTGAGTGACTTTTTAATAAAACTCTATATCCCTGAGTAGTTTTACTTTACTCGTAAATGACACTAATTATGTGAATGGTCTTCAGATACTCTTTTGCCCTGATTTAAAGGTATTAAAACAACTGTCCAAGTTTACTATTTTTTATTTGCTAGTATTTGAATTAGTGTGCAGCCAGTTATGTGTAGGATAGTAAAAATAAATTAATTAATTAATTAACATCTCATACTATTGCATAGACCTCCATTTAAAAAAACAAAACAAACTATCTATATATAAACAGGCCTCCTATGGCTCGTCCTAACCTCACATATAAAGCAGACACACGTGTTTCAGCTTTATTCAGTACATGCCATGTCACCACACACTTAATCAGTCTTTGAAGTTTTCCTGCTAACTTTCTGCTGTTTGCTCCTCTGTTTTCATTATATCCTCCTCTCTTCATCCCGTCTTTTTTCCTGTCATTTGTCACAATAAATCTGAACGGCTTCAGTTCTGCCTTGCAAAACCACATTCAACACCACAAGAATGCCCTTCAATATATGCACTTTAGCACACTGCACTGCAAAAAATTCCAGAACACCAATACACATTTCCTCGTATGCTAGTTTCAATGAATGTTTTAAAACATTTATTTCCATTTATGTTCCAGTTCAGCAAGGAAATATATACACACGTGGACAAAATTGTTGGTTCCCTTCGGTTAATGAAAGAAAAACTCACAATGGTCACAGAAATAACTTGAATCTGACAAAAGTAATAATAAATAAAAAAAAAATCTATGAAATTTAACCATTGAAAGTCAGACATTGGTTTCAACCATGATTCCAAAGAATTATATAAAAAAAATAAATACACAGGCTTGGACAAAAATTATGGTCCCCATAGAAAAGACTGAAAATAATGTGACCAAAGGGACATGTTAATCCAAGGTGTGTCCACTATTTAGCATCACAGGTGTCTACAGTCTTGTAATCAGTGAGTGGGCCTATATATATTGCTACAGGCAGTCACTGTGCTGTTTGGTGACATGGTGTCCACACTCAACATGGACCAGAGGAAGCAAAGTGTAAGAATACACCATCTGTCGTTGTTTGAGCCAAAGTGGACTTAATGGGAGACAACCAAGGAGGACATCATTGTTGAAAACAAATCATAAAAAAGCCAGATTGGAATTTGCCAAACTACATGTTGAAAAGCCACAAAGCTTCTGTGAGAATGTCCTATGGACAGATGAGACAAAAATGCAACTTTTTGCCAAGGCACATCAGCTCTATGTTCACAGATGAAAAAATGAAACATATCGAGAAAAGAACACTGTCCCTGCAGTGAAACATGGAGGAGGCTCTGTTATGGGGCTGCTTTGTATCTGGTACAGGATGTCTTGAATTTGTGCAGGCTACAATGAAATCTCAAGACTATCAAGGGATTCTAGAGAGAAATGTGCTGGCCAGTGTCAGAAAGCTTGGTCAGTCGCAGGTCATGGGTCTTGCAACAGGACAATGATCCAAAACACACAGCTAAAAACACCCAAGAATGGCTAAGAGGAAAACATTGGACTATTCTAAAGTGGCCTTCTATGAGCCCTGACCTAAATCCTACTGAAACATGCTGTCTGGAAAAGTCACCCTTCAAACCTGAGAGAACTGGAGCAGTTTGCTCATGAGGAGTGGGCCACAATACCTGCAGAGAGTTGCAGAAGTCTCATTGACAGTTACAGGAATCGTTTGATTGCAGTGATTGCCTCAAAAGGTTGTGCAACAAAATATTAAGTTAAGGGTACCATCATTTTTGTCCAGGCCTGTTTCATGAGTTAATTTTTTAAATAATTCTGTTGAAGCATGGTTGAAAAGCAATGTCTGACTTTCATTGGTTAAATTTCATATGATTTTAATTTTTTATTTTTGTCACATTCAAGTTATTTCTGTGACCATTGTGAGTTTTTCTTTCATTAATCGATGGGTACCCACAATTTTGTCCACATGTGTATACTGAAATCAGTAAACATATCTTGAACCTAAAAGGTAGACTTACTGAATAAATGTGAACTACTTGATTAAATGAAGAGACTATTCTTTATTTGGGCCATAAAATGTATTGCAATTTAACTAAATAAATAAATACATACATACATACATAAATAATAATAATCACAATTAAAAATGACAAACTTTAGGTATTATGGGTAGATTTTAGTTAATATGTTAGTATAGACTAACCACTCCCCATTCATACACCAAAATACTGCTTGTTTCCATGGAAATGTAACTGCATTGCTTGGAATATTCCACAGTATGGCAATAAACATGAGGATAAGCACAGACACTAAGTATTGTTACAGGTCAGAGCTGTAGAGAAACCAAGACAAGAACGCATGATAGATAAATTCAATGCATACTGTGGAACAGGTTGCACAATAACATCTCCATGGAAACCAGTAGGTTTATTCTGAATTCAAACCATTTCAACGCAACTTAAGATGTCATTTTTTTACAGTGCTCAGTGCTTCAGTTAGCTTCACTACAGCAACGGTTCTCTTTTCCATAACTCTCGTCCCGTTGCCATGGTTTTAGAAGCTGTATTTTGGTTTTCATTTGTATTTGTCTACTGCATCCCTGCATAATTTGCTTTCCGGGATCTTTCTGTTATTTTATGTCAGGTCCAAACAGCAGCTCAGTAAATCGTTTGTGTATGGGGCTATGGTGATTTACTGCTAATGTGTTCTGTCTCGATGTTTTCATGACTCACACCGTTGATGATATTTAACCTATAGCCTCTTCACTAATGGCCAAAAGTTTGGAGAAAGAGTGATTTCAACTCTGTCGGCAACTTCATCTCTGTCTGTGCGTGTGGGTAAATAGAAGATTAACATTACAGAAGCATTATGTATTTGGTGTATGTTTGCTAAAATTTTTAGTGAAGAGGTGCAGATTGCTTGGACAAGGTTTTTTTTTTAGATTTTTCTATAGAATAGATGTATAAACTTTTTTTATTACTACCTTTTTTAAGGCATTGTATTATGTGTCCTTTGTTTTTTTATATAGATTTTCTAATGTGTTATTATTATTATTATTGTTATTATTATTATTATTATTATTATTATTATTATTATTATTATTATTATTATTATTATTATTATTATTATTTCATGTATTTATTTATTTTTTGTTGTTGTTATTGTATGTATTATGTTGTTCAGGTGATACTTTTCTTTATTTATACATTTTTGTTGCCAGTTTTTGGGGATAATGTTATCTTTTCAATAGATAATTTGCCCTGTTTTTTACTTCTTTTTTTTTAATTTATTTTTATTTTTTTTAAGATGTTAATTTACATTTGGAAACAATCAATAAAATTGAAATTATATTTTTTAAGGGAGTAAGCAAGCAAGTCACTATAATGTTTGCAACATTTCCCTTTAAAGTTACCATCTGTAATCAGACTGTGTGATCTGCCCAGGTTGTATTCTGCTGTCTGCTGTCTGATAGCGTGCCCGCTTTAGTCTGACAGAAGAAGACAAGAGAGCACAGGTGAGTTTGAACACAGGCCAGGTGAGGGAAGGGGAAAAGGTGAAAAAAACTCAAATATACTTGCAGATGGTAGCTTTAAACCACCTGGAAAAATTTAACACAATGATTTCCTTTTTTATTTCCAAGAAATGTCAAAAATTTGTGAAATACCTTCAAAGTGTCTGCTTCTTATTCATCAACATTCCCTTTTAGAAAATATGACTGAAAACAGACTAGTAAGATTTTCTTTCATTTCATTCCCAAAAGCATCAGACGTGTGAATTCGCCTTCAACATTTCTGCTTCTTATTGATCAACATTGCCTATTAAAATACAAGACTGGACAAAAAGATTGTGAAGAAGTAAGATTATTCTTCAGTCTATGAACAAAGACCATTTAACACGATAATTTCCCTTTTTATTCTCTAAAAAGAAAAAAATGCTTAAAAAAATATTGAGACGAAGCAGTAAGATTTCTTTTTTAAATCATCTATTCATATGTTTCCGCTTCCTGTTAGGACTTGAACATTCAAGAACATGCACTTGAGCACCCACCCCCGGCCTGGCTCCAGGGTAGTGCCCCAGTGACACTGACCCGGGTGACGTAACTGGTCTTAATGTCATGCTCATAAAGGGCTTCTGATCTGCTCTCAGCCTGACCCATCACCTAGGACCTGTTTGCCATGGGTGACCCTGGGGGCATGTAGCTCCCAACACCTAGCTCCCAGTATCATTTGGGCACTAAAATTCCTTCACCAAGTAAAGGTGGCAGTTCAAGGAGGGACTTTTTTTATTTTCCAAATAATAATAAATTTCTCACCTTTCCCAAAAACGTCAAAATGTTTGGAAACAACCTCCAGTTCCTCTGTTATTGATCACCATTTTTGCAAGTTATAAGTATTTAATCTGTAGGTTTTACGGCTCGTGCGCAGGAAGTCCTCGTGCATGAAAACAGTACTGACTGTCTCCAGTATCAGTCAGGTCTCCAAGCATAGGAGCAGATTTTTCACATGGTTATGCCTTTAAGCACAGCAGTCCATCCCAGTCATTTGGCCAAGGGCAATCCCCACTGCAGACATGGACCAGTGAAGTCACATGTTGGGTTTCCATGCTTTTGGGGACATTACATTGACTTTTCTGGTGACTGACACTAACCTTAAGACCTAACCTAAAGACTAGACCAACACTAGATCAGGACTAAATCAGGACAAGAAAAACACTAAATCGGGACTCAACCCGGGAAGGTCTGCTGACTGCTTGTCTTCATAAAGATGTTCGATGATATGCATTAAACATATCTATTTTGTACTTCTTCAGTTGTAGGAATTTATTACAAATGAAATACTTGGCCCTATATCCTGTCAACTGCATCATTGCTTTACATTTTAGGCCATCAAGTTATGTGTTTAAGTGTAAAATACACCACAGCAATTCTGAAATGATTTTTACTCTTAACTTACTAAGAATAATGGAATAAAATGTGTTTCCACAAACATATACAGAAACAACACTGAAATTTGTAAAGCAATTTTCAAAGTTGATTTCTTTATCAAAGTCTGGGGGCCCATCTGCAGTTCCTCTGAGGTCAGGAAGCTGCAGACCACACTTTGAGAACCATCGCTGCATTGCCCATGTCTTATTGGAAATGGTTGTCACTGGTCATTATTTAGGCTGACAAAGTTAGATTTATGCACAGAGCTTTCTCCATAATTGAGGGACATTTTTGCCTGTGCTGAGTGCAGAATCAGCAGGTTTACGAGTCGGCTCTGTTCTAGTTCTTATTGAGAGGAGACAAGTGTACTACCTCACTGCTTAGGTTACTGCTTAAAGTGCATATGCAGGTTAGACTACCCACTTAGTTTTCACTTCTTTTACTGTTTGGGAAGTTTAGAATTTTACTTTGTGTTTGGACAGAAAATAGTGGTCTAGTAACAAGCAGCCATTAATATGAACTGGCACATAAATTGTCCCTGCATTTTGGGTGGACTTTTGTGTATTGATGAGGAATTCCTTTTTAAAAAACACAATGCTACAGTTTACATACTTTACCTCACAAACTGAACAAGTATATTTATCATAGGTACTATCCTAAACACAGTAATACATAGAAAAACATCAAAATCTGCTATATTAATACATTTTTTATAGATTTTTAGTCAAAAGCAAAACTTTATCGTCAAATCATGAATATCTGTAGTATGTGCAGTTGGAGTTATAGGCTAAAATGTAAGGAGAAGAGGTAGGTTTTTAGTGTAGGCTTAAACTGTGATAAAGACTGAGAGGATCTGACAGGCAAATGAATGAATGAATAAAATTGGAACCTTTGGAACTACCACCTGTAGTTAATGGACAAACATTTAACCCAAAGCACCACTACCACCAACATAAGAACAAATCTCTACAATATTGAATTCATTACTGTATCTGTAATTCTTTGGGATATCATTTGGTTAATATTCTGGCTTACATGCATGTCAACATTTAATTAATTGGAAACTCAAATTAGAATTTTTTAAGTAAAATTCCAACAGATTAACTAATGATTAACCCACATCAAATATTTATCTTTGTAAGCAGCTGGCGTTTTGCGGTTTTAATCATTTTAGTGACCTTTACAGTAGCTTCAGAAGCAGAGATGGGGGGTGTGGCACAGTGGGTAGGAGACTCTATTTGATGAAACGCCTGGTTAATGCAATGGCATACAGTTATATAGTATAGGACCCATGTGTGGTCACTAATTGGGAGAGAGGGAGAGGAAGGGAGAGAAGGCAAGAAAGAGAGAGAGAGGGGGGGGGGGGGGGGTAATTGCGTTGGTAAAGGGCACCAAATGAAAACAGCTTAATGTCATCAGCTGGGAGCTACTTATCCAATAGTTATACTGTGGTGACTGTGCAGTGGTGAGAAGGTTTGGGTTATATAATGGTCCTACATACAGTAAGAGAAGAAAGATAGGAGAAAAAGTGCTTCTTAAATTTTGTTTGGAATTTTGACCTGGTTTAGTCCTGGTTTAGTTGTCTAGCAAATCCAGAGATCTGCAATGTTTTCTTGTTCCCCTGTGATATTTTTCCTGTTTCTTTTTTTCCACATAAGCAACCATAATTGTTTTGATACCGATGGACGATGCGTGTCCCTGATAATGCTAATTCACCTGTCAGTCATGTGTCTCTGAAATTGGGGAGATTCACTTGTGACCAGACTCACATCTTTGTAAAATATTAAAGTAGTATATATTCTGGATCCCAGGCAAGTGGTTTATCCCCAGTTAAGTCTGGGTATAGCTCTGGTTCTGTTTTGGCTCAAGGTTTAGACTAGGGGTGTGTTCACATTTAGATAAACAAAATCCAGAATTCTGAAAAGTCCAAACACTCACAGTGTAATTAAAGTAATTGTGCAAAAGAACAATGATTCAAAACATTTTGGAAGAAAAGTTAAGTTTATTTTGTCATTTCATTGCTGTGTGCACAGTTGGTGTTAAATAAGTTGACTGCTTTGAAGTTAAAAAAAAAAAAAAGTTTGTATTGATTGTAAAAGAAGGATCTACAAATTGAAGCCTTGGATCTGTGTTCAGAAACTACTGGCAGTGAATCACTCATTAGTCCAATGAACACATGGATAAGTCATTTCGAAGGTTTGAGCAATGATGGACTGTAAAATTTAACAAAATGAAAAAGAAAAAAACAACAACATACCATACAATTTATTTGGAACCATTTAATAATCATAGCATCAAATTTAGTTTAAAGAGAAAAAAAACCAAAACAAAAAAACGTAGGAAATTAGATATATCTGTTTGGAAAAGGAATCCCTCTATGTCATCAGCACAAAAATTCCATCCAAAATTAAGGGGCAATGTACATGCAAAGAACATGGTTTTCTGATAAATGTAAGTAAATAAAGGTTTCGCTGTAAGTGAGCATGGGTGTGCTTCCGCCTCCATCGACTTTGAGTCCAATTCACTTCCATTACAACAAAAAAAAAAAAAAAAAAAAAAAAAAAATGTTGCCCCTATAACTGCTAGCCTCGATGAGCTTCATTTGCCTGGAGCCAAATGTGATGGGTGATGTCGCACTCCCTTAGCCCACTTCTTTATACAGTCAATAGTCTAGCTACAGACACTCACAATCCCACATTTTATGAGTGTAGGCCTAACACTTCACTCAGAAGTGTACAGTATACTGTACAGCTAATATTTGCTTAGACTCCTCCTCCTGTGCCTTCCGATGTTTACAGCTGGAGATGACTTTATTAAGAGTGGCTTCCTCTCTGCCATCCCCATATTTATACAGATGCAATAGCTCACTGTTTGTTTTATCTACACTGCCTTTGTCACCTTTTGAATAAACTAAAAAAACTTCATCATAATTGTTTTGATAAGTTTTGTGTTCTTTAAAAAAAAAAAAAAAAAGGAAAAGAAAAAAAGGCTATAGATCACCAGCAAGACGTACAAATCCATACTTTTAAAAATTTAATTCAACCAGCCAAAAATGCTTAGCTTAGCATATGATTTATCTAGCTTTTAAAATTCTTATTGTAATCAGGATGTGTGTGGTTTGCATGTTCGTTGTTAGCTTTAACATCTCAACAAAACTCCTCTCTGGTCTCTGGGAGTTATGAAAAGTGCTTATAAACTCATCACGATGAATAATTAGTATGCTCTAAATTCATAAAATAAATGAGGATTAACTTTGGACCACTGCAAACCGTTTAAAATGAACTAGTTCTATCTTTCACATTTTTCAAGGCCTGATTTTAATAAAAATCAGGGCTTAAATTTAGTCAGTAGCATGAGTTATATTGCTTTCAAGTTTTTGCTGTTTGTTTTTAGCTTTTTGTCAAAACTTTTGCTCTAGTTGGTTAGGGAATTACCAAGCAATGAGAGAATACCAGATCATATCATCACTAATGTTATCGGGTCAAACTACAATTGTATTCTTATTTTTTGACCTGCTGGCATTATTGCGTGAAATGGGGGTAAAGAGTGGTGTGAGACATATTGTCAGAGCTGGTAATTGATCTAGCATATGTGCTGAGTCTGAACCCCTAGGCCATAGTACAGCAACAGTAGATTATCTTGATAGCAGTTGCCCCGATGGTCGTGGGTGTAACTACTATGAGGCTCTGATCATCTGGACTGAAGCTTGAGTACACATGTGAAAGACATCAGTGAGTTTGGGCCTAGGATAACAGACACTCCTCTCTCTCTCCCCTTTTCTCTTTCTATCTCTACTGTTTCTCTTTCCTCTCTCCCTCTCTCCTCTGTTTCTCTCTAGCTCTTCTCCCCCTCTACAAACTCGCTTTCTCTCCTCTGTCACTCCCTCTTAGTCTTTCCACTCTTTCTCCACCTCTCCCATCTCCCTCCCTACCCCTCCCCTTCTCCCCAGTCCTTATCTTCCCCCACCCTCCTGTCTTATCTTTCCTCCCCCCTACCCTCTTTCTCTCTCTATAATCTCACTTTCTCTCCTTTTTGTCTTTCTTCTCCCTCCCTCTCTCCCCCTCTGTCTCTTTACTCTTGTCCATCTTTTCCTCATTCATGCTCTCTCTTTCTCTACCTCTCTCCTTTCCACTTCCTCTCTTCTTCCATTCCCCTCTTTATCTTCCTGTCCCCCTCTCCTCTTTGCTTTCATTCTCTCTTCTCCCCTCTCTAATCTTTCTTTCTCTCCTCTTTCACTTCCCTTTTATCTCTCCACCCTTTCTCCACCTCTCCTTCTCTCCATTTCCTATCTTCTCCCATTTCCCTCTCTTCTTTATGTGTCTCATTCCAATTCTTCTCTTGTCTTTCCTTCTCTTTTCTTGTTTTACAGTCTTGTTTTCTTTCCTTTTCACCCATCTCTCCACCCTTTTTTCATCTTTCTCTCTCTTCTCTCAAATACCCTCTCTACCATCCTCACCTCCCCTCCATGCATCCTCCTCTTTTCCCCCTCTTTCCCTGTTACCCCGAACTTCCCTTCTCTCTCCTTCTCTCCTCCTCCCTCTACTCTTTCTCTCTCATCCCTCTCTCTTTCTTTCTGTCTCCTTTTCGTCTCTGCCTCCTCTCTCCTTCCATATATCCCTACCTCCCTCTATCTCCTCTTTCTCGCTTTCTCCCCCACATCCCTCCCAAACCTTGACCATAGGAACCCATTTAAATGCTTTAGACCAGGGGTGCCCAAACCTTTTTCACCAAGGGCCACATCTTGAAAAATATTCGACACGGAGGGCCGCAGTGGTCAATGCAGTGGATAATTCAGATGGTGCATTTAACATAGTTTTGACGTCATACTTTAAATAAGGCTTGAAATATTAACATTTGGTCTGTTTGACAATGCAATGTGATGTTATTTAGGTTATACTGGTAGGATTATTCAAATTTGCCGTAAAAAGTACTGAATATTATCAATTGGACCAGTTTCCCTGTAGGTTTGAGGGCCAAAAAAAATTGGTCTAAGGGCCGCATTTGGCCCCCGGGCCATAGTTTGGACACCCCTGCTTTAGACTCAGGTCCCACTGCATAGAGCAGTAGAAGTAGTTAAAACATATGCATTTCATTGAACTACAGTTAAAGCAGGAGGAACTGAGGTGAGCTCATTTTACGGATTGGACACATACGCTTTTATTATAGGAAATACTGGATTGGAAATACATTTATTCCTTATTTTGTATTCTGCTTTTCAGGTGCCATGATCATAACATTTTTAGTTTTCTCAAGTTTGATTGAGTGCAATATTTAATACAGTGCAATATTTAATACAATGCAACATGTCTGACTGAGTGCAATATTTAATACAGTGCAATATTTAATGTAGTGCAATATTTAACATAGTGCAATATTTATCACAGTGCAATAGCTAATACAGTGCAATACTTGATCAAATGCAGTATGTGACTCTACAGTGTTTACTTGTAAATTTTGTTTGAGAGTTGTAGTCTGGGGTGTTTTAATGTCTGGCACTAGTTATTTTAGTTATACTGTGTTGTAAGTGCCCCATGTCTGTCTGCATTGGAGGGTTGTTTTTAATCTCGCTGTGCATGTGTATGGTGTTGTACATGTGTATAGTGACAATAAATGCATTCTATTCTATTTATTTATTTATTTATGTTACTATTTTGCCGAGGACAAAGAGTATCACAAAACCCAAAATAAACCTTAAGCGGACCAGGACTAAGCCAGGACCATATATACAAATTTGAAGCCGAGTTCTATATTTGGAATTCTGACTGCACGTATCAGAGCAACCAAAGAGTCAATTCAGAGTGAGGTTGTTGAAGGTAAAACCTCTTCCTGCCTGCACTACTGGTTTAGCAGGATGTGGGCACTTAGCGACACTATCAATCAAACCTGCTGCTAACTTGGACCAATGTTAGCACCTAGTCTGTTATTAATGTTCATGTCTTGATTTACAGAAACAATATTGAAATAAAAATACCAGAATGATGTAGAGCAGGTTAATATGAAAACTTTAAGACCAAAATAACAAACTTGACAGCAGCAGTTAAGGAAAGAAAGGCAACAGTTTTTCAATAGAAAGTGAAATGGAGATAGAGTTGATGGAGCAGGAAGCGCACCCATGCTCATTTCCTATTTGTAATGCAACGTTAGCTATGTCCATTTATATATACAGTGTATGATACAGGTAGAGGTTGAAGACAATGGTAGCAAGTTTTAGTGTCCAAACAAGAATTTGAAAAAAAGATCTTTATTAATCTCTACAGGTGGATATAGGCAAGGCAAGTTTATTTGTATAGCACAATTTTTACACAAACTAATTCAAACTGCTTTATAGAATAAGAAGGACATTAAAATCACACAATCAAAACATAAATAATTATAAATAATCATCATAAAACTACCATTAAAACAGAAGAGTGCAGAATAAAAACCTTTCAGTTGTATGCACAGCTTAGCAGAACTGTTTTGAGCCTGGATTTACACATTGTCAAAGTAGAGGCCTGTTTTACATCTTCAGGACTGTTCCAGGTTTAGCTGCATAAAACTGAAACGCTAATTCCCCATGTTTAGTCCTGACTCTGGGCACCAACAGGAGGCCTGTCCCTGAAGTTCTCAGAGTGCCAGATGGTTCATATGGCACTAACATGTCGGAGATGTACTTTGGTGCTAGGCCATGGAGAGACTTGTACTCAAGCAGAGCTGCTATTTTCTGAGCTACAGGAAGCCAGTGCAGAGACCTGAGCACAGGACTAATGTGCTCGTACTTCCTGGTTCTAGTCAGGACTCGAGCAGCAGTGTTCTGGATGTACTGCATCTGTCTGCAACTTGTACTGCAACTGCTCGTTTGGAGAGGCCAGTGAGCAGGCCTTTACAGTAGTCTAACCTACTGGAGACAAATGCATGGGTAAGTCTCTCTAAGTCTGGTTTTGACAGTATACCTTTGATTTTTGCAATGTTTTTAGGTGGTAAAATCTGTAGATGATACTTATTTGATGTGGCTGTTAAAGATCAAGTCTGAGTCCATTATTACCCCTAGATTTCTAGCCTGATTTGAAGGTTTTAGAAAGAGAGACTGGAGGTGACTGTTGACACTTTCTCTATGTTCTCTGTGGGCCAAAGATGATATCTTCAATCTTGTCTGAGTTTAGCTAGAAAAAGTTGTTTTGCATCCACACACTGATCTGTTGGATGCAGTGGCAGAGTGAATCCACTGGTCCATATCCACCTGCTGCTAGTAAGACATAGATCTGAGTGCCATCTGCATAATTGTAGTACATATTATTGCTGCGTATTAACTGGCCTAATGGCAGCATGTAAAGGTTGAGCAACAGAGGTCCCAGGATTCTCCTATGGAAGGGGATCCCCTGATCCACAGTGTCAAAGGCAGCACTCAGATCTAACAGGATCAAGACTGAGAATTTGCCTGCATCAGTGTTCAAGTGGATTTGTCACCTTAATAAGAGCAGTCTCAGTGCTGTGGTGGGGTTTAAAACCTGACTGGAAAACATCAAAGGAGTTGTTCATTTGGAGAAAGTTAATAAGCTGTTGGTAAGCAACTTTTTCAAAGACTTTGCCTAGAAATGGCAGATTAGAATTTGGTCAGTAATTGTTTAATATCGTGGCATTATGATTGCTCTTCTTTAGGAGAGGCTTGATAACCGTGGTTTTCAAAGCTCTTGGGAATGTTCCAGATTGAAGTTGAAGTGCAAGTGAGTGGTGATAGCAAACTGTTGAGCACTGACTTGTGGGCTGCTTACCACTGGATGTCACAGGGAGCATCCGGTGAAGTCCTTATTCAGATTCTAAAACAAATATCTGTGCTTGTAGCTCATTAATTTGTTGTTGATAGTTCCGACAGCATTCACAGAAAGAATTCTTTTGGTTTCTTCCCCCGGACATGTTGCTGGCTCGTCAGAAATTTTGTTAAAAAATGTAAAAAATGATTTACTTAAAAGAAAAATCATAACTAAACAAATCTTCCAGCACAGGAAGAGGTAAATAATTAAAAAGAAAGTAAAGAAGGATGCAGCAGGAGCAAACAAGATTTGCCTCTGCACTCTTCAGAAGCAGGAAGCAGAGCTTTAAGAGCAATTATTGTTCCTATACTACCCTTTTGCTGGTGAAATAATTCTGGCCCTATTCAGCAGTAGTTAAATATAAATAATAATAATAATAATAATGCATTTTATTTGTTAGGCGCCTTTCAAGGCTCTCAAGGTCGCCGTACATACATACGTACACAATTGAAACAATGTAAAATGATTAAAAATACATTTAAAAACAAATATAGATTAAAGCAAATATAGATTAAAAGACAGAGCAGTTATGGTCAGAGTGGTCAGGGTGAAAGCGCACAAACAAGTTATCTTCAAATTCATACGAGTATTACGACAATTTGAAAACTACTGCAAGATAATAAAGCAAAAGCCATCTTGATCCAGTGGAGTCTGCCAATTTCCATGGGCAATCATTTTAACACCTTTTCACACAACATGAGTTATTTACGATTTATAACAAAACAACCAAAACTGATTTATACTTTTGGTGACATCTTCCCACACTTCAACCTTCATATTTCTCAATCGCAGCAAGAATCCAATCTTTATTTACACAACTGTGAGTGCTCACCCTAGTTTTAAATCCTAACAGGTGGCAGTCTGTGAGGTGTACTGTTCACAGATGTCCAGATTGCTCAGTAAAAACGAGACCAAAGACACAATAGAAGTAGCTTCACGGACACCAAATTATATGTTTTTACTAGAGCTAGCGACAATGATTATTTCTACAATAAAACTCTGGCTTTTGTTTCTGTTTTGGGCAGCAGGCATAACAATGAGATACTAAACTACATTATTGTTTTGGCCCTAAAAACCCCAATGTGTAATTTTGGATTGCTTCATCATGACTGGGTGCAAAGATTGAGAGGGAATTGCAGCAGGTCAGTGAACCTCATTGTTAAATATGAAAACAATTCCAAATGCTGAAATAGAAAAGCTATTTGTGCTGTACAGTTACAGACAAAAATCATTGCTGACTGGCTAAAAATGAAGCTTGGTTTAAAAAGTTAAAGTTTTAAGACAAAACACCCAATGAAATGTATTAAAAACCAATCAAAAACTAGTATCAAACCTTGATACTCATTTGAGCAGGTACCAATACTGAAAAAGTTCCATTCACAAGACAGAAATGAACCTTTCCTGAATAGCTTTAGAATGATGAGCTGTATCAGAACAAGTCTAAGACCACATAGAACATCCCCATGGAGCACATTGAAACCTAGGAATTACACACATGGTAATATAAAATAAATTACAGTTATTTAATACCAAAAATAAATGTCTCTTTATATATATATATATATATATATATATATATATATATATATATATATATATATATATATATATATATATATATATATATATATATATATATATATATAATATATTTATTATATATTTGGGCTTTTTGCCTTTTTTTTTCTTTGTATAAACTGTGTCCTTTTTATTGTTATATGTTATGAGTGCTAAAAATAAATAATGTAATAGTCACAAATAACGGCAAAGTGCCTGTGATAAAGCCTATAATTATTTCATTTCATCATTATTGTCATTATTCAGGAAGTTGGATTTACATTTAGTCTGTCTGACTGCGTCTTTCTTTTTCTGCAAAGGCTCTTTAGACAAGATCTTCGCCATTGGCGATGAAGTGACATCCATATCTCAAGATGCTGCTGAAGATGCTGAAGCTGGTAATGCCTGGTGATAATAACTTATTACTTAGTAATTTATCAGAGTGCACACATTAGTAATTTATTAATATAAATAAATACAATATGAAGTTGGGTTCCAGGGCGGAGCCCTCTGTCAGGGGGGTCTTCAACTCCCACCTCCGGGAGAGCTTCTCCCTGATCCCGGGGGAGGTTGGAGACATGGACTCCGAGTGGGCCATGTTCTCCACCTCTATTGTCGATGCGGCTGCTCGTAGCTGTGGTCGTAAGGTCTGTGGTGCTTGTCGCGGCGGCAATCCCCAAACCCGGTGGTGGACACCGGAAGTAAGGGATGCCGTCAAGCTGAAGAAGGAGTCCTATCGAGCCTTGGTGGCTCGTGGGACTCCTGAGGCAGCTGATGAGTACTGGCGGGCCAAGCGTGCCGCGGCTCGGGCAGTCACAGAGGCAAAAACTCGGGGTTGGGAGGAGTTCGGGGAGGCCATGGAGGAGGACTATCGGACGGCCTCAAAGAGATTCTGGCAAACCGTCCGATGCCTCAGGAGGGGGAAGCAGTGCTTCACCAACACTGTTTACAGTGAGGGTGGAGAGCTGCTGACCTCGACTGGGGATGTTGTCGGGCGGTGGAAGGAATACTTTGAGGATCTCCTCAATCCCACTGTCACGTCTTCCGAGGAGGAAGCAGAAACAGGGGACCCAGACGCGGACTCGTCCATCACCCTGGCTGAAGTCACTGAGGTGGTTGGCAAGCTCCTCGGTGGCAAGCCTCCGGGGGTGGACGAGATCCGTCCTGAGTACCTCAAGTCTCTGGATGTTGTGGGGCTGTCTTGGCTGACACGTCTCTGCAACATCGCGTGGCGGTCGGGGACAGTACCTGTGGAATGGCAGACCGGGGTGGTGGTCCCTCTGTATAAGAAGGGGGACCGGAGGGTGTGTTCCAATTACAGGGGAATCACAATCCTCAGCCTTCCCGGTAAGGTCTATTCCAGGGTACCGGAGAGGAGAATCCGACCGATAGTCGAACCTCGGATTCAGGAGGAGCAGTGTGGTTTTCGTCCTGGTCGTGGAACACTGGACCAGCTCTATACTCTCCATCGGGTCCTCGAGGGCTCATGGGAGTATGCCCAACCAGTCCACATGTGTTTTGTGGATCTGGAGAAGGTATTCGACCGTGTCCCTCGTGGTGTCCTTTGGGGGGTGCTCTGGGAGTATGGGGTCCGAGGCTCTTTGCTAAGGGCTGTCCGGTCCCTGTATGACCGGAGCAGGAGCTGTGTTCGCATTGCCGGCAGTAAGTCAGACCTGTTCCCGGTGCATGTTGGACTCTGCCAGGGCTGCCCTTTGTCACCGGTTCTGTTCATTATATTTATGGACAGAATTTCTAGGCGCAGCCAGGGGCCGGAGGGGGTCTGGTTTGGGAACCACAGGATTTCATCTCTGCTGTTTGCAGATGATGTTGTCCTGATGGCTTCTTCGAGCCAGGACCTGCAGCAGGCACTGGGGCGGTTTGCAGCCGAGTGTGAAGCGGCTGGGATGAGAATCAGCTCCTCCAAATCTGAGGCCATGGTTCTTGACCGGGAAAAGGTGGTTTGCTCTCTCGGGGTGGGTGGTGAGTCTCTGCCCCAAGTGGAGGAGTTCAAGTATCTCGGGGTCTTGTTCACGAGTGAGGGAAGGATGGAGCGGGAGATTGACAGGCGGATCGGTGCAGCGTCTGCAGTGATGCGGTCGCTGTATCGGTCCGTTGTGGTGAAGAAGGAGCTGAGCCCAAAGGCGAAGCTCTCGATTTACCAGTCAATCTACGTTCCTACCCTCACCTATGGTCATGAGCTCTGGGTAATGACCGAAAGGACAAGGTCGCGGATACAAGCGGCTGAAATGGGCTTCCTCCGCAGAGTGGCTGGGCGCACCCTTAGGGATAGGGTGAGGAGCTCGGTCACATGGGAGGAGCTCGGAGTAGAGCCGCTGCTCCTACACGTTGAGAGGAACCAGTTGAGGTGGCTCGGGCATCTGCTCAGGATGCCTCCTGGACGCCTCCCTAGGGAGGTGTTCTGGGCATGTCCCACCGGGAGGAGGCCCCGGGGAAGACCCAGGACACGCTGGAGGGACTATGTCTCTCGGCTGGCCTGGGAACGCCTTGGGGTCCCACCGGAGGAGCTGGAGGATGTGTCCGGGGTGAGGGAAGTCTGGGAGTCCCTGCTTAGACTGCTGCCCCCGCGACCCGGCCCCGGATAAGTGGAAGAAAATGGATGGATGGATGGAAATACAATATGGTATTCAACACATAGCCTTAATGTATTTTTTTGTGATGTCAACACAGTTTGACTCAATTTTATAGCCAATATTGTATTAAATTATCTATACTAATCTATCAACAATTGACTGACTTCAGTCACTTACTCTTGGCAGTTTTATCATATCAAACATAAATATAAAGGATAAATATATAAAGGAAAAAGTATATTTAGTGGGTCTTATGTCGCAACTGATTTAGTCTAAACAGCTGTTTTTTGTAAAAAATATCTATATAGCTTTTACAACCTGTACGTATATTCTCACTTTAGCCAGTAGAGCCACATTATAATGCACCACCTATTTTGATAGCGGCACTGTGTCTGACTTAAGATTCTTGATGTCTATGGTGTGTTATTTATACAGCCTGAAATCTGTAAAGATCTGTGCAGTATCAAGATGCAATGAGGGACTTGTGTTGCTGATATTGTGAGGGCCCCCAAGGCTAGGGCCGGCCCTGAGAAAATGGATGGATGGATAGTTCAAGCTGCAACTGCTACAACTACTACAACTACCCCTACTACTACTACTACTACTACTACTACTACTACTACTACTACTACTACTACTACTACTACTTTTTCTAGTGATTTCACTTGTTTTATTATGATATGCATTAGCTGTAGCCTAAGGGCCAGCTAATCTTCCTGTCATCCATTAAAAATAAATAAATAAAAATACTACTAGGACTACTATGACTACAGCTACTATTCCTACTACTAGTACTATTAATAATAATGTTATTGTTTACTTCAGCTACCACTATATCAATTGCTAATATACTGCATGTGCTAATACTGCCCTACAGGGAACTGTTCATATTTTGCTGCTGCCACTACTACAACTAGTCACTACCACATCTGCTCTTTTAATATTTGTTATTGTGATAAACAGACCTATCAATCTTTTATGTTGATATTTTATTCATTCACTTGTTTTTTTAAAAGTGGAAAAACCTCACAGGGAGTACCCTTTTGTGAGTCAGAGGTACTTTAAGAAATGCACTATACCTTTGTTGTGTGGGTGTTTGTGTACTTTAGTGTACTATTGTGTACTAGTAGGTCTACTGCAGTGTGTGGACAGCTGGGTATAGTGCTGATGTCCTCTGTTGAATATTTTATCTCTCGTTACAAGCTACACAAATATGCACAAAAGAAAACTCTGTCCTGTCTCGGGTTTATATCTGTCTATGAGGCTTAGAAAACTATTAAGCGATACAGTGGATTTTTTGTAATAATAATATATAGAAGTCAAACAAGATGGGGATTTGAACTGATTAGCAAAAAAGATGGGGATTAGGTGAAATGAAAATGTTTTAAATTGAGGAAACAGTATTTACATTGTGGTATTAGTACTAAAAAAAAGTCATCTGGGCTTAAGAATTCTGAATTGTAATATGCTTATACTCAATTACTTAAATTTTGGGTAGTATAGATTGCAACAATGAAAGGTAAAAGAAGACACAATGTTAAACAGATGGCCTTAAAGATTATGTAAATATGTTTAAGTTATGCTAAAACTGATTAGGACTGTAAGAATCGATAAGATATGATAGTCCAAAGTCTGGATATATGGTTTAGATTTGATCAGTAATACAAAACGTATAACTGATACGCAATAAAACCTTTGTCATCTTCAAACAATGCAATTCCTAAAAGAATTCAAGCTGCCCTAGATTGTTATTGAACCAGTGTCCCTATAGTTTCAAAGGTAATGCAGCTACTTCACTACACACAGAAGAATATGGACAGTTGGAGCTATTAGTTACAAGATGGCATCTCTGCTCGTCAAATGAAGTTCAGAACCAGGGGTGGTGCCAGACATTTTTGGTTGGAGGAACTAATGTGGGTGCTAAGGTTATCACTGTAGGTATTTACTTAAAAAAAATAAAATTTAGAGCCTTTTAACAATAGTGTGTAAACCCCACCCTCTAACATGTTTATTTCACTGTTTTAAACAAATTTAAATGTTGTTGGTGTCCTTTACTGATACATAAAAGCAAATATGGAATTATTTATTTTTTTATTGTAGTCTCATTTTAAACACTCTGTGGCGGCCATTTTAGTCAAAACTGGATGTGCCTGAAAGTGGCGCAAAAATCTTTGGGGGCGCTATGGGGGGATGCATTTTAGCGGAGGCTTGTGCCTCTTCAAGACCCCTCGTCGCGCCACCCCTGTTCAGAATTCATGTCTGTTGTGAAGACCATGGCATGCTGGGTAATACACTTTGCAACAATCAGGGACATATTCCACCCTGGACTCAAACCCAGGTCAAACAATATTGATTTCCTAATCCAAATAGCTGGGTTCTAGTTATTAAAAAAGGCTATATTTTTAGTGACAGACAGCAAAGACAGCTGTTCTGATGACAAAAATAAAACTGCAGTAGTAGCACTCTAAATCACATGATGTTCACCAATTACCAACCAGACAAAGCCTAATGTAGCAGAGCACCTCGCCCGGGGCCAGAGGCAGCAGCCAGTCTGTGTGGTGCAGATGTCACGGTGGGCACGGCAAGTGGCAACGAACTCAGCTAATGCAGTGATTGCAACCACGAGGCACACATCTGGAGAGGAGGTGGAAGAGGAGGGTGAGAGGAAGCAGAAGAGGAGGGTGAGCGGAGGGGGAGAGGAGGCGGAAGAGGAGGGTGAGAGGAGGCGGAAGAGGAGGGGAAGAGGAGGGGAAGAGGAGGGGAAAAGGAGGGGAAGAGGAGGGGGAGAGGAGGTAGAGAGGAGACAAGGGGAGTGCAAGAGAGAGGAGGGGAGAGAGAGAAGTGAGAGAGAGAAGAAGGAGTAGGAGAGGGAGAAGACAGCGGTGCTGAGAGATATGTGTAGAGAGAAGAGGAAGAGAGAAGAAACAGGGTTCGATGGGGAGGAGAGAGGCCAGAGGAATAGGAGGATGAGGGAGCAGAGAGGAGGCAGAGAGGAGAGGGGGAGAGGTGGGAGAGAGAAGAAGGAGGAGTGGGAGAAGAGAGGTGGAGAGAGGAGGGAGTGACATGAGGAGAGAGAAAAGAGGAGATGGTAGGGAGAGGGGAGAGGGAGGCAAAGGAGGGAGGAGGAGAGCGAAAGGACAGAGAAGAAGGAGGGAGTGAGGAAGAGAATGAGGAAGACATGTTGAGAGAGAAAAAAGATTATAGGGAGAGATGGGAGAAAAGAGAAGCGGGGTGGGAGAGCAAAGGAGAAGGGGGGTGTGGGGGTATAAGAAGAGAGAAGAGGATTTAGTAGGGAGTGAAGAGAGAGAGGAGAAGGAGAGGAGAGAGGACAGAGTAGAAGGAGAAAGAGAGGGAGAGAAGAAGAAGGAGGGGAGGATAGAGAGGAGGGGAGCAAGAGAAGAAAGAGGAGGGGAGAAGAGACAGAGGGAGAGATACATGGAAAGAGTAGAGGAGATAGCAGGGAGTGGAGAGAGAGAGCAGAAGGAGGAGGAGCACAGAAGGAGAGAAAGAGGGGGGAGAAGAGAAGAGACAGGGAGAGAGGACAGAAAGAGGGGTTGAGGGAGATGGAGATGCTGTATGATATAGAGAAGGACAGGGGACAGAGAGGAGGAGGCGCTTAAAAGAGTTCACAAGTTGGCTTGTCACAATAACACATTTTCAAGTGTGGTATATCACTGAAATAAATATAGATGATAAACGATAATATACTGAAATCAAATTATAAAACAGAAATATCCACAAAAACGTCTAAATGTACAAGTTCCAGCTGCAATAAATAAATAACAGAATGCAACACTTAAGTAGTTGTTTTTTTAGAAGGTTATAATTCATACATCTATTGCTGAAATCTCATCCTATTACAGAAAAATAACCAAAATTCCCCCACTAGTACAAAGAAAAAACACCCATGATAAATATTGACCCCCAAAAATAATTGTCCAATCTGTCACGTATTGAGGTCGATAAGTATAGTATCAGTATTTATGGTGACAGGCCTACCCAAGTGCTAAAATAACAGATAAGACCAAATGTAATCTGAACAACAGGGCACTCCTGGAAAATGATTTGGAGAATTTAAGAAGATAGTTACATGATTCAAAATACTGCAAATACAGCACATTATAACAGCAGTAGAAAATTGTGCTGCTTATTCTTAATCCAATCCTGGATTATTTTACTCTACATTTTCTACTTATCATAATCAGTGATGGAACGTAACAAAGGTAAAGTAGTAAAATACTATTTTGAGTGGATTTTTTTTTTTTTTTTTAAACATATAATTAACTACATCTGAGTGTAGGACGCTGTACTTTCTAATCCATTACATTTTTAACTGGTAAGAAAAGTAAAATGATTTTTATTATTGTTTGAGACCTACAGAAAAGGCTGAGGGTTTATTTTTTATCATGTTCATAATTTGGACAGCAAAAATATAACAACAAATAAACAAATAAAAACTTAGAAGTTAGAATAAAAAGAACAATTCATTTGTTTCTCTTGTACAAAATTCTGCACAAATCTTTATCAAAGTCACTACATTTGAAGCTTCATTAAATCTCAAAAGTACATTTACTGTTTACTCTTAAAGTACAACAGGTAGTTCAATACTTTTACTTAAGTTGATTTTTTTAATAGATTATAATACATGTATTATTTTATTATGGTATTATGGTATGTACCATGTTCTCCTCTCTCACTTTATTTTGGATTGAAAACCAGTAGAGTTGGTAACATAAAAATTAATGATGTTTGCCCATGAAAACAATGACCAATGTACTACAACTACAGTAAGTTCTAGCACATTTCCAATATTTCACTTTATTTTTCACTTTATTGCTTACTAAAAATTTGCCAGTTAATTCAATGCTTAGTACAAACCCCTTTCATATTTTTTCATGTTCTAGTGCAGCATTATCAGTGATTTAGGTCTATTTTTTTCTTTATGAACCTGCTTGGTACAGGTACGTCAACACTGTACACTTGACATACTTTGCAATTCTCTGAGTGTACCCAGTCTGACCTGTGAAACCTGCTCTGAGCCAACAGGATGTCCCTCTGTCTCTCTTTCCCTCTCTCCATCTTGATGCATCTTTTTATTATCTCTTGCTCTCTCTCATCATGAGCTGCCTGTGGGTTTGTCTTGACACTTCAGGGCTCCAACCTCATGGTCCCTGTCTGTGTCTCTCTTTTCTCTCTCTCTCTGTCTCTCTCTCTCTCTCTCTCTCTCTGTCTCCCCCCCCCCCCCCCCCCCCACACACACACCCACACACACACACACACACACACCCACACACACCCCCACACACCCCCACACACCCACCCCCACACACACACACCCCCCACACACACACAAAGTTATAAACAGTGGTGGTGACGTAGGTCAGTCTTGGCTGGTGCCCACTGGGAGCAGTTCCACTCGTGTGTCATTTCTACTCCTTGTCTTCACCTATCATACCTCTCAACCTGCACAGTGCTCTGAAAAGTAGACCATAGTACTTTATAACACTGCAAAATATTTGGTATAATCTTCCTTAACTTCATGTCATCTTTCATAACATTCATGAAGCTTCTTGTTATCTTTTTACTATCTCTCATCTGTACCATATATTAACCCCTCCTCCTCTATATCATAGATTCACTATACTTTCTCTGTACCACATATTCATTATCCCTCCTCTGTACCATATATTCATTCTCCCTCCTCTGTACCATATACTCACTATCCCTCCTCTGTACCACATATTCACTCTCCCTCCTCTGTACCACATATTCACTCTCCCTCCTCTACCCATGTACAAACCAACTACATCTGGAAATCGTACCTACAAAACTTCTTTAACATGAGCTGTTCTTCACTGATTACTGCACAGTTACACAACTAACTGTACTTTGTCTATAATTGCTATAATTATTTGACTATATATTGACTTGCATTATATAACACCACATTTAACGTGACTATTTGCTAATAAGCACTATGTAACACAACATTATTACCATAAATACTCCAGTCTTGGCCCCCAAAACCAACATGTATTCTTAAATATTTACAGATGTGCTTAAAAAAGTCATAAATTATCAGCCTACACAGCATTGAATCTTTCTACACTTACACGCTCTATGGTATTTCCACAACATTGGAGGTGCACAGCTGGCCGCCATTACAGGACATCCCATGACCTAGACATTTTAATCTCGTTCTAGACAAGCATCATTCACCCCTATGGAGATTTAACTTTTGCACAACAATACTGAGCTATAGGAATGGTGCAGTGCGCAGCGAAACACATGAAAACAATAAGGACTTATGTGTAGGCTCAGACATAAGCTGATATTAACGCCCCATTACCGTCACTAATGTTACATTGTAATTATGATGTGTGTGGATTTATGTATAGTGTTAAATAGAAGGTCTGCCATGAAACTTATGGGCTATTGTGATTGGTAATGGCCTATGTCTACATTAAATTGTATGTGACTCAAGCACAATGGTGGAGAGTAGCAAAGTAAAAGTAATAAAGTACTGTACTTATGTAGAATTTTTAGGTATCTGTACTTTACTTAAATTATAATGTAATAATATAAAATTTACAGTGGGTACGTTTTCTTTAAATACATTTCAGAGCAGGCATCTCTACCTTCTATTCCACTATTTTTTTTTTTTTTACTGGACTGAAAAGTAAAAAGTACTTATTTATTATTTTTACCATGTTAGTGGTAAAATCTTGACTAAAGTTTTCAATAAAAACAAATACACAAAATTCATGAGGAAAAAATAAGAAATAGATTCGTATTGCTACTGTTGACCAAAATATGTAACATTTTTTTAATCAACATCACTGCACTTTAACAAATCAACAATTATGTGAAATACTTTTACCTTTTACTTTTAAAGTCTCCATGGAAATGTTATCACTTTGCCATATGTTATGAAGTGTTTTTTATTGCTCAGAATAAGACTCTATATAGTCTCCAGGTATATAGATAAGTGTAATGCTGTGCTATGTTTAGGTAGTCAGGATTCAGATCAGTAAGAGGCATTTTGGGTTTAAACCAACTGGATTTCAAGTTCATTCTACTTTCTCATTGGATAATCGTTTTGAGAACCAAACACCAAATTGTAATATAAACAATTTAGCCATCATGTCCAAGTTTTGCAACTAAGAATAAATCAGATTAGAATCTTTTCCATTGTACTGTATTATCTGTATATTTGTTCTTTGTTGACTTTTTATGTGAAGCACTTTGGGCAGCTAAAATTCTATTTAAATGTGCTATATAAATATAATTGAATTAAACTGAATACAATTGTTATCAATAAAATCAATATTTGATTTGAACATGTCTACTATTGTTTCAGGGGACAAAATTTTACATAGTATCCCTCTGAGTAAAAGTATCCAGTTTCTTTGCAATTTCTATACATGTGTGTTCTTATGTAGTTGTTTTCTTACCTGGCAGGTCACATCCCAGCACTTCCAGCCTCATCCCTATCCCGGCTGGAGACCAGCGCTCTGGGAACACTCGCACAAACTGAGCCACGATCTCCTCAAACCTGCGCACCTCCGGAGTGTCATAGTGACCGTTCCCCTCAAAAATCTGAACAAAAAACATGTCAAAAACACAAAATAAATTAGTGTAAATGAGCTGTGAACCGTAGCATAGCGGCATAGAATGATAATTTAGGGTCTTGTGTTTTGATATGACACCTAGCGGAAGAGGTCCAACTCAAATATCTCCCTGTACTCGGGGCGTCCCATGGCTGCACATTCCTGGGCTCACCTCGAGCATGTAAGCTTTAACATTTGTTGGTTTTGGTTTTCACTGTAGCACTCACTCATATTAAAGTTGTTAAAGCTGCACTACACAACTTTTCTCTTATAAATGAATACCTTTTCCAGAAAGTGTATTGTACTGAAATCAGACCCCTGCACACTGTTTTTTATCTAATTATAAACATTTTGTTCATTTGCAAAGACAAGAAAGAGCCATATCAGTCATTATATGCCGCTTTGGGATGACAGCTCGTTCCCTGATGTGCCAAAGGTTACCTAGGTTAGATTTAAACCAACTTCCTCCTTTCACAGTTTAAAAATCATACCCTGCATTTATTTATTTATTTTTTTTACTATACAATCTTTATCTATGGATTACTTCTTAGCTCCTGCTGGCTGTGCCCAAAGGCAGGCTCAAGACCAGAGGTGACAGAGCTTTTTTTTCTGTGGCTGCGCTCAGACTATGGAACGGCCTTCCTTTGCTTGTCAGATCCTCTCAGTCTAAGAGACTAAGTTGAAAACCCACCTCTTCTCCCTGGCATTTAATACTAGATAGACAGGATTTCTTGGTGTTTTATTGTTCTTTTCCTATGTATTGTGTTATATTAGTTTTTGTTGACTTTTATGTGAAGCAATTTGGTCAGCTGAAGTTATATTCTTGAAATTTCTGCATTTGTGCTATCAGAGAAAAAGGCAAATAACATTGCCATGCTTGTTATAGCTGCACTATAGACTATAAATTTATATTAGAACAAGCTTGCTCTCAAGTCCCGGAAAGCAGGCTACATTTTGGTTGATTTAGAAATAAAGTGCATGGATGACCAAATAGGTTAGTACTAGATAGTCAGCTTCAGAGAGAAGGAAGTGAAGTAGTGTTGGTTGTCATGGTAATCTGCCGAAAACAATAGTATTTGTGTCTGGGTAAATTATCTGAATGAAAACATAGCCTTAACTTAGCCTTTTTTTTTTACAAATTCAATAAATTGAAACAACAATTACGAGATTGATGTCAAATATCAAACCTGTCTTTCAACATTATAACAAGACCCAGATTTTTCTTTGATTTCAGACCAGGATTTCAAGCGCTAGAGGGTATTGTACACCACTGCTCCTTTCTGAATTCAAATAATGTAGTTTGTCTGTTCCTCCACATGCAAGTGCTTAAATGAATTTCCCAAGGTGCATATTGCTAATGACAGGCAGATGAAAGCAGGAAAGGAGACACTTAAAATACTATTAAATACACAGTAAACCCTAACAGTGACTACTGGCATCTCTGCGTAACCGTGCAAAAGACAGACCATTTTAATTAGCACCCAGGAGAAACAAACAGAAGATAAGTAGTGAACAGGAAGATGAGAAGAAAGCAAGAGCCATGAAAGAGAGAGAGCAAGGGAGAGAGGAAGGGAGGGGAGGAGAGGGAGAGAGGGAGGGAGGCAGGGAGGGTGGCGGGACAGGGAAAGAGAGAGAAAGACAGACAGGGAGAGAGGGAAAGAGAGTGGGACAAAAAGAGAGGCGATTAAACTGAATTATTATCGGTGCATAGACTTGAATAAAATGGGGTTTTCAGAAAATGACTCAAAGGTTTGATTCTAAATATTCGACAAATGAGGGAGCAGGCAGTGAACAGCCAATGAGAGGCTGTAACTGTAAAGATGGCAGGATGTTTCTGCAGTGAAAGGTATTGAAAAGTATCATCTAGACATATAGCAAACATCTTACAACTGATCGAAGAGGCTTTATCAATTCTGAAGTTGAGCTTTTGCACTTTTAATGTTATGCTTTGAATAAAAATAAATAAATAAATAAATAAATAAATAAATAAATATATATATATATATATATATATATATATATATATATATATATATATATATATATATATATATATATATATATATCTGTGTGTGCGTGTGTGTTTGTGTGTAAATTATTATTTTTAGATTTTTCTGCAAAAGATGAAAAACAGAAAAAAACATTATAATGCTGATTACATGTAAGTATTATTAAACTTACAAAAAGTAAGTATAATATTTAGTTATTTTTGGTTTATGGTCTCAAAAATGACAAAAGATGAAAAATTCTTGCAAAATAATCCATGAGATAGTGTTGTTATGATACAAAAATTTCAAATTCAAATTCGATACTAAGGAATAGACTCAACACTCAATACAGATTTTGAAAAAAATAAACAAACTGTCTTTAATTGAACAATACAATGTGATTTTCAGCATGAAATAAAAGTACTTTCTTTTATATTACCATGTGGCTTTATTTATTTTTATTTATTTATTTATTTATTTATTTTAATTAGGACAGTGCATATTAATCAACATGTCAACAAACAGCATCAATGTAAATATGCCGGAATTAGCACAATAGCTACTTTACACCCGTTGTCCTAAGGCAGCCTCTGTAATCCCTCAGTCATCCACATAGGTCCAATAGAGGACCATGTGCATATTCTAAGATCTTTTACTTGTTCTGATACAGCTCAAGATCATTCTAAATCTATTCAGGAATGGTTCATTTCTGTCCTATGAATGTTACTTTTTTAGTATTAATACATGATCAAATGAGCATCTAGTTTTGATACTAGTAGTATTGGTTATTATCTGATTTTGTATATTTTGACAACCGTACTATGAGATAGGAGGGACTGACTAGTATATGCCAATGTTTGACATAGCAATCATAACACTATAACATGTCTTTTTAACTATGTAAGTTACCTTCGCAAGGCCGGTCTTGCTGTCCATGATGTTGGTCCAGTCTTTCCCATTAAGGCTGTGGGCCAGTTTGTATTTGCGCACAAAGGCTCTGTTTTCCGCACTGGTGCTCCCCTCCAGCCCTCGAGCACCCTGGGTAATGATCCCCCGCACGGTCTTTGGTACCCCCAGATCCACCTGGGACAAAGTACAGAGGGAGGGCAGAATGGGAAGGAGCAGGGATTGCTGTTTGTGGTTGTGAAATTAAGTGAATTAAGTGAATACAAATATATTCTTATATAGGAGAATTTGAATCTCTTTCATTGTGTAGAATACATGCTTATAAGATACACAATACAACCACAATTAGATGAGATTATATATATATATATATATATATATATATATATATATATATATATATATATATATATAAACTA
Source organism: Periophthalmus magnuspinnatus (assembly GCF_009829125.3). Taxonomy (NCBI): domain Eukaryota; kingdom Metazoa; phylum Chordata; class Actinopteri; order Gobiiformes; family Gobiidae; genus Periophthalmus; species Periophthalmus magnuspinnatus. The sequence goes on along the minus strand of NC_047146.1, from coordinate 28,278,755 downwards.
TATGAAACTGAAATCATGAAACATTCCCTCCAGTGCCTTTGATTGGTCAGAAACATTTCATAAGTCCACGGCACAATAACATGTATGTTATGTATACCTGCAGCCACTCCTCTCCGGCGATGGGCTGGGTGGGGTTAGGGAACCACCCAGAGCGGCTGGCCACGAGGCGCGCTGCACCCATGGAACCGTGAAGGTCCCTCATGGACGAAGACGAGATCTGGGAGTCAGGGAGGAGACCTGACATCAGGCCCTGCAGCTCCGAGCACGGTGCATCTGTGGACAAGCACATTATAACATAATTTAGTGTAAAAGTGTGTTTATGTTGCAGTATACTTTTTTATATATATTTTATGAATCCACCTACCCACAAAAAGACAAAAGTAAGTGCAAATATTTTCCTTGTTCCGTGTACATTATTTTCTTTTAATCTATTTATTGGCTAAAAGGTTACGATTTGGGACCTTGACTGTATTGTCAACATTTTATCAATGTGAAATCTTTTGCTATTGTCTGTATTCATTTGGTGCTTATAGCAAAAGCTCATTTTTCATAGCCAAAAGGTCTTTGGTTCAACAGTGTTAACAGTGTGGAAACTCCCTGTGAGAAGATTTCATGTTGTCTCCATGACTACATACATTTCAAAAGAATTAAATGTCAAGTGAATTCTTACCAGCCATATTTAGCTATGAGCAAAAAATAAATAAATAAATAAAAATCCTACTGAATCTTAATCGTATTTTCTTTAAGACATGTTGCTAAAATATCATATTAGCTTCATTTTACATGCCCAGTGCATTAGCATCCCAGACCAACCAATATATAATATTATCCAGTTATTAAGAAGAACCATAAGTTGCTTCCTATGTGAATGGAACATGAGGGAATAGGGCTGGGGAAATCCCTAAGAGAACCAATGAAAGCAAGCAGTGGATCAAAGTCAGACTATTTATTACATTCATTGTAATGTCTAACTATAGAGTTTAGTGCTATAACCAAGAGAGAGAGAAGAGACGGAGAAGTCGAGTAGTAGCAGAAATACATAATGTATTCTATTAAATTACAAAAAATAAATTGTACAAGCAATCCTTCTTTCCGTACTAGATTATGGGGATGTGGTGTACATTCAGACCTTGGCCTCTACTTTGGATCCACTCATTCACTTGGCCCTTTGTTTCATTACAGATGATGGATTTGAAACCCATCACTGTATTCTCTATGGAAAAGTGGGTTGGACATCACTGTCAGTTAGAAGAGAACAGCACTATATGAAATGTATCTAATGGACTACTTCAAAAATGCAGAAATACCTCACCTGCTTGTTGACTGTATAAGACTAAGGACTACCCGAACCAAAAATGAGATGGGGAAAAAAGACTTTCAGCTATTTTCTTCAAAAAATGGAATACATTCCAAGGAAACACAAAATTGGACACTTTGGTGCCACAAATGCAATTAAATAATTTGGTAATAAATTTTTATACGCACACCGGCGCCTGCTTTTAATGTTTTATTTGGATTTATATACATATTTGTTTTGTTTGTTTTTGTTTGTATTGGACTTTGAAAAGGGCTTATATCAGGACTAAACATAGACTAATATAGAACTTAACTGAGACTAAATTAATCTAAAACCTCTTCAGGAATGTTTCTGATGAGGGAACAATGTTGCTACATGGTAGAAAGCAAAAAATAAAAAAATAAAAAGGTTTGTATAAAACCCACTCTTTAAAATGAGTATTGTGAACATATTGAACATAAAGTAGGTATATAGAGTTGATCAAGTGATATAAAGGTCATGTGAATTAAAAGGGCAGGAGAGAAAGGACATACACAGACTCTAGGGGCGAGCGGCGACAGTGAAGGGTGAGTCTGATTGATGGTGACATTCGCAAGGCCTTGGAGCAAATGAATGTTTAATGGCCAGACCAAGAGCCAGAGCTGCTTTAGTAAATAATGAATCAGCCGTAAACAACCACAGGTTTCAGAGACAGGCCAACTGATTAGCAACAAGCTGCATTGTTTGTACTGAGAAGTAAATCTACAATTGGGCAAACAGCAAGGGGAGCTATACTGACATAAGACAAAGAGGCTTCATATAATATAGCCTATATTTTCTCAATACAAGCAACAATTGGCCTTAGGTAGGATAAGATAGTAGTCCTGGTTTAAATCTGTTTTATATATATATATATATATATATATATATATATATATATATATATATATATATATATATATATATATATATATATATATATATATATATATATATATATATATATATATATAATGTTTAGTTATTTAGCGTCTTCTAAAATGCAGAAAGCAGTAACCTTACAGAAAAATAAAAAACTGTCCAAACTTTAGTGTACATGTCCTATAACTATAAAATATTGGGAAAAATGGTGCTATTCCAAAAGCCTATGTTCAATATGAAAAAAATGCCACTCACAGGTTGGTTGCTATGTCCCAAAACTTTCCTATACCTTTCTATGACAGCAAATAGCATCAATGACAAAATTACACCTAGAATCTTACACTATTTTCCTATAATGTCACCAACAGGCAGAAAAATGATCCTATCTCTCCGCCACACATAAACAGACCACCAGTGGGAGCAGTCTAATTCCTGCTCTAGCCCATAAAGCTTCCATTCAGTGACATACCATTAACTTAAATCACACTTTTGTGTCCCTCCCTCAACTTTCCTTCCACTTTTTACCTATACTTTTTCATCTTTCCTTTCTTCCGTCGCACATCACCTTGTTCTTGTTCTTTCTCACCTCCCTCACTCTCCTCTCCTCGGTTGGATCTCATTTTGACGTAGCCCGGGGCCTCTATCAATCATTTATTTTTAGTGCCTTTATGATATTTCTTCCTCGTGCTGCGCTCTTGTGAGGAAAGGCCAAGTGGAGCCCCAATGCTGGTGGGTTTTCCAGCTTTAGTGAAGTAGAATTGAATGCAGTGGAAAGTGAGTGGGCTGAACAACACAGAAATACTAGGCCTACCATGTTCAGGCTTTGTGTGAATCTGTACAGTATACACTCCCAGCAAGACAACTCTTAGGGATAATTTATTCCTGTACGACTGTATTTGGTAGAAAAAAATCAAATACTAATCAATACAAAAACTAGTAACCAAACTAGATCCTCATTTGAGCAAGTATACATACTAAAAAAGTCATAGGACATAGATAGATCTTTCCTCAATAGCTTTAGAGTGATCTTGAGCTGTATCATAGATTTGTTTACACAAATGGACCACTATGGAACCTGGATGACTGAATGATAGGACAGCTAGTATAACAGAATGTACTATGATTTATGTTTACGTTGAGTGTTTTTTAATTATCATTACAGTATTGGAATCTATTTTGAGTATCAGGTCTATTTCATAGTACTGAAATTGAGTTTGAAATTTTCGTATTGTGAAAACACTAGTAAAAATAGTGGTGAACATGAGTAGGGTAAAAAATTATGTAAGCAAGGGGTCTTATTGTGGTTAAAGGTTTACTATGTAACTTTTCTGGTGGCGTGTCAGAGTGTCAGAATATTCCACATTATGGGAATAAACTTGCACTGTCTTTATGGAGACAAACAAATGATGCCAAGTCACAGGTCAGATTTGTGGAGAGGTGAGGATCAGAGTAAGAATGCATGTTTTTAAAGGTGTTTTCAAAAAATAAAACATATTTAATTGGATCAGTGCTAGATAGATAAGTTTAATACCATACTGTGGAACATTCCAGGCAAAGCAATTGTCTAGCCTATAGTAGCAAGAGAGCAATAAAGACAAACCTATATATTGATGGGTTTCAGTTCCTTGTCTACACTTAGGCTTCTGTTTGAAAGAATATGAGCTACTCTTATAAAGGTAAGGTGCATGAAGTGTCTTGCCCAAGGACACAACAACAGTATGTGATGGTTAGAGCTGGGATTGCTTTATCAGCTTACCTCCCTCACTATAAGTACAGTTATTAGTAATGTCTATTAGTAGTTATATTTCTTGTAAAAAAAACAAAAAACATTTTTTTTACAAGGGTCCATACATTTTCTAATCTATGTTATAATGTTTTTTCGTCATCACAAAAACTACCGCTTCTTGACATCACAAGGTAGAACAGAGCATTTTCAGATTAGTATAGTATATAGTATAGTATAGTATATATATCTTTATTGTCATTGCAACATGGCACATGTACAACGAAATTTAAAAAGTGTCGAGCAGGTTAAGGTATAAACTGTAATAATAATAATAAAGGGTAACTCAAACATGCGTGAATGAGACAAAACACAACTCTCGGTATGTTTTTAATGGGGTGACAACATTCTAACATGTTTTAAAGCTAAAGAGTCAAGTTTGTGTAATGTAGGACCTTTAAGCTTATCCCAGTTACCATATTCCTTCAATGAGTTGCAATGGATCCCTTGCTGTAACCAAACAGACCAAAAAGGAAAAAAAAAGCTCACAGCTGTGATCAGTTTGAGTTGCGCTCACTAAAAAGGTGAAAAATATGCCACCTTCCTGTCTTCCCCTTTCTCTCTCCCCCTCTCTCCCTCCTCTCCCTCCTCACCGCATACACATCCATTGTATTATCCTGTTTGATTTTAAATCGCGTGGGTGCTAAAATAGCCCTCCTCGATAAGAGCCATATCTATCCCTGTGAATGGCCACTACAATGGCAGGAGGGAGGCCTTAACCTAATAATGATACAGTCTCACACACACATACACACACACACACCCCCCTACACACACACACACACACACACACACACAATGGATTCTACTCTGTTTCCTCAACCTCCAATAACAGAAACCAACAGCCAGCCTAATTACGTTTTATCTATTTATAGTATTGAAGCTGATTATGGCGTTCGAAAATGTGTTTGTTTGGCAGTGCAAGAGATGAAAGCCGATGCTATCGCGCACACAGCTAGTATGGTATTATTCTATTAGGTGAGTGAGAGAGGGAGGGAAAGAGAGGGGAAGGAGAGGGGGACACCAAAAGGGATCAGTGCACAAGAGAGGGGCTAGGGCAAAGTGTCAGCCATCACAAGAGCAGCTAGCTTTTGTGCATGGGAGAATAAACTGACAAAAGAACTGAATATATGAATACAAGTAATAGGAATTAATAGACGTGCTAATATGTGAATTATCATTATATTACATTACAGACAATGGCAGCTTTGCAATAACCTTTTGAGAGGAAATGTATTAAAGGGTTTATGGGAAATTTGTATATGAAAAAGTGTCTATATTCTATGCTGTATGACAGGAGTCGGGTACAGGTGATCTCTACACTGACAAGATCTAAGGTTCAATCAGTTTTATGATACAAAAGTTTTCATCTGACTGCCATCTAGAAGCAATTTAATAATAATAATAATAATAATAATAATAATAATAATAATAATAATAATAATAATAATAATAATAATAATAATTTGCTCAATTGTTACATTTATAATACTGGTCCTTGCAAGAAAAAAAAAGGTCGGGGTCCATTGCCAAACCATGTGTTGTTTCATCATATATAGAATTGTGTTATGTGTTAATTGTGCATTGGACATTTCAAAGTATGAAACTAAACTTTTTGTGTGTATGTGTGTTTTTGAACACTAATAATCATTTAAAAATTAAAGACAGTGCAGACAACATGGAGGAATAATAATAACTGTTATGAAACACTTTTATACCTTTATTTGAAATATGACTGTAAGAATAGCACTGCTTGTGGCTTGTCAAGGTATGTTAAAAGGGAAAATCAGCATATCTATAATTGTGTTAGACTCTCCAAATTATTGCAGTAAATGTAGTCATACAAGATATATGGTACCGCAAGATTTGGATACTATTGTACTGTGAAATTTGGACAGATAAATTGTGTTACATCCCTATTACATTTTTCACAATAGAGTTTCAAGGTACATTTCATTGTCCCTGTAGAGAAAGAGTAAGGCTAAAGCTAAGGTGTAAAAAGTAGTATTTTGAACCAATTCACCAACACTAAAAACACTTCTTTACAGAGAAAGCTATTCATGGGTTTCAGCTTCCTGGTATATGGTGTCATTCTGAGAACTGTTGACCATGCAAACAATATAATATTTTGTCTTGAATTGATAATAGCTGTGACAACGCTACTAACTTTTCATCATTCTGGACTTGGCAGGCAAATGGTTCAATATTATTATTAAGGTTATACAGTGCTTCTTACCTGTAATTTGACATCCGTACAGCTCAAATCTCAGGGCGATTCCGTTCTTCCAGGTTTGTGGTCGGATCCGGACGAAGCGGGCCAGGACAGGCTGAGGGATCCGATTCAAGACCACCTCTGTAGGATCAGTGTTGGCATGGAACACCTATTCAAAGAAGGCATTAGTTAGTATAGATAGAAAATGATATTTATAATACTGATGTATCCAAGTACAGTCCAGTGTGTGTGTATGTATATATATATATATATATATATATATATATATATATATATATATATATATATATATATATATATATATATATATATATATATATATATATATATATATATATATATATATATTTTATATTAACCATATATATGGAAATAATATTATCCATCTCCGCAGAGACAAACTGCAGGTGACTCCACTAGGCCGAGGTTAGATCTATGTAGAGGCCATACCACTACCATTCCATGCGTGTTTTCAAGAATATTTAAGCAATATAAATATGGGCAATTGAATAGATGCAAAATAGGCCATTGACACATGACTTTCCAGGTAAAATAACAAAAACAATAAATAAATAAAAATAAATTATTATTAATAATAATAATAATAATAATAATAATAATAATTTGACTATAACTCTTATTAACTTTGTGAATTTTGAAAACTGAAGAGAGAAAACTGTCTCTCATTTAATCCTGGTGAAATAGAATCTCATACCCATAAACCCTCAGTTCTTGTCTGTTAGTAAACAGTATTTACATTCTGCACTCTGGAATATTACCCACAGTCCAATCTCTAGTATTTAAGAGAATGAGCGTCACAACCCAACCCTATTTCATATCCATGGGTTTCTGAATGATATAAAAAAAATTAGGACAAAACATATTTTTTGAATGGTGAAAACTCCTTAAAATGTCACTTTCAACAGGAATTTGAAACCCACAAATAGCTGACAAAAATCTTATCCCAGTCTTAACGTTGTAAAAGATCCACTAGCCTACTCAACCAACAGTATAGCCGCTACTTCTACTATTACTACTACTACCACTACTATTGTGTATCGCTCAGCTTCCTCATCATTTTGACACTTTCATTCAAACATATCATTCTGACGAAGAAAAATCCACTCAGCTGCCAGTACCCTACGCTCCTTTGCAATCACACACATAGAAATACTTCCTCTAAAATGCGCACAGAGGCAGATAAAAAAGGAAATTGAATGTGGCCACCGGTGGCTGCAGGCAGTTTTTGCATCCGTTGACACCAGGACTTCATATCTGCAGTGTCACAGCTCCCACTGCCTCCATATATGATCCTGTCTTTGTTCAATATGTCAAAGGAAGACACAAGCTAGCTTCTATTTGGGAGGTTTTATACCTATTATTTTGCGTGAAAATGAAATTGCAATGTATAGAAGTGTATAGATCGGATACCAATAATGCAAAAATTATTATTGCATTTGGTGTTCTGTATTTAAAATGTTTCTTGGGGATAGCAAAGTCAACCACATAAGGCTGCATTGGACATGTTTATACCCTTAGTTGCATATACAGGCAGTCAATCCTAGGCAGGGAAAATAACATGGCAAGGTTACATTGTGCTAAATGAGTACATGAGAAAAATGTAAATGTGCCAAAAAGGCCACTTACAAAAGCACAATTTAGGGTTTCAGTTTCCTGTTATATACAGCATTTTAAGGACTTTTTCTATCACTGCGATATAATATTTTCTTTTAAATTGTTATGGCAGCAGTTGTTATTTTTATCATTGGGGATTAGCATCATTGTGAGAAGATTATTATAAATTCTGTCCTGTATAAAGAAGTGGACTAATAGTATCATAGCAACCATAGAGCCAATCTGGAGATAGGCTGTTGAGGCTAATGCCCCTTCCTGCCCACTCCGATGGACGCTTAGCAACGCTGTCAATCAAACCTTTTGCTAACGCTAGCAGGAGCGACCTCGGGGAAAAGAAGGTGCCTGATTTGTCTATTATTAATGTTCATATCTTGATTTACAGATAAAATAGCAAAATAAAAATACCAGGATCATGCAGAGCAGGTTAATACAAGCATTTAGACAAATGACAAGCCTGACAGCAGCAGTTATGGAGAGAGGGGCAATGAAGGATCAGTGGAGCCAGAAGTGCACCCACGCTCACTTTCTATTTGGACTAGCAGGTTAGCCTTTTAGCGATGTCCATTTACATATACAGTCTAAGGTCCTCAGGCACAGCTTTATGGTCACTCACTGCTCCTAACAGATTGCCCAAGTCTGGAAGCATGGATCAAATGCAGAGGACAGCTCTTGGGACAATTTAGTATATCTTAACCTTAAATGTGTAATATTTCATGATAAGTCAAAGTTATAGAACATATTGCGTGAACAACAAGATCTAAGAAAAATTCTGTTACTGTAACCGGTCCACCCCTTCAATAATATATAGTTTTTGAAAAATAATTAATTTCTGTTACATTACTTATCATTTACTTGTAATTGCCAGCAATGTGGGAGTTGCAGTTTTGATGGCCTAATTTGCTCAAAAAGTTAAACATGTTGCAGTCCAGTTTGTTTCAGAGATGGTATATTTTCCTTTAGTCACTGCAGCTCTAGTTAACTATATGGTCTGCACCGTGGTGGAGTTTTCCTCATTACAATGTTTCAAATGCAGTTTTCCTCTATTCTGCGGTCAGTTCAAACCAGTGTTTATTACACAGGGAAGTATGATGCGGGCCAGCACTGCCAAAGGCCCTGCAATTACGTGCTTGGCTACTCCTTAATAGATGTTCACTTTGTTGTCGATGTGTGTGTGACTAAATTAGCTACTTTTCCTCATGTTCCCAATCCATTAAACTAGTGTGTCCCTTCTGGGTTGACAAAATCTGGATGAAAGGGGTTAGCGACAGCCCGACCAATGTGGGAACTGGACTCTCAACTCCCAAGTCGCGCACACACTTGTGGACTGGTGCCCTGCCACTGGCCCTTATACTGTTCTGTGATGGAGTAAATGATGGAAAAATGCCTAAAGGCCAAAGAAAATCTAATGGGATTGTGGTGGATAAGATGTAATTACGAGTGCACTAGACTCGGGCTGCTGTGTTGAACTGTAATTATGAAGTCTCAAAGTGAGGAGCTGTGCAGGCTAGACGGAGATTTCTGATTTCCCTTGGCTCAAACGAAACATTCCAAGAGCTGTTACCAACACCCTACCCCCAAATACTGTAGAGTATGAGTGGATACACTGGAAAGTCAGCTTAATCATTATAACATTGATTTTGTATTCATAATAATAGTAATGAAAGAATACACACATGGTACCCATTAGGTATCCATATATACCTTGATATAGATCAAGAGTAGATGTCACTGCTGAGCATACAGCACAGTCAGTCCATGGTGAGACACGTACGGCTGGTGCCTCTTCGCAGTTAAAATTCAGCATATTTGAATAAAAAAAAAAAAAAACAAAGTTAAATAGAAAATAACTTTATATTACAAATCATTGGATGAATATAATCATTTCATTTATTTTTTTCTCTGTGATGACAGAGGCCTCACCTGCCTCTCCTGACTGCACGTCACTGGCCAGTGCATATATGATATTGTTCCTTCCCCAATAGCCCTACTTCAGAGCATGACCAAAAACAAGCAGCTAATGTCTTGACTGGTCTCACTGAGCAGGGGGTGGTCTGTGTGTCAGTGTGTTGGTTTAAAAGGTCCAGTGTTTCATAGTGTTAAAAAAAACAGAGCATAAGATATCAGGCACACTGAAGGTGAACAGGTGCTTCCCTCCTCACACCTACAGGCTATTCCTGTCTGCTCATATCACCTCACACATGTGCCGTGCAGTGCACTGTGCGAAGGGTGAAGAATATGCAATGAATCAATTAAAAAAATACCAAATGTGGCTGAGAATGGTAATAAATATAGGAAGGAAGTTAAAAAGTACATATTTTGTACTCAGAACAGTGTGAATGCCATTGAGGGTAGTAAACAAAAAATGTTCAATTTAGATATCTGTGTAATCCCTCATTCGTCCAGGTCTGATCCTTAGCAAAAGAAAAATATAAAATCTGTCAACTGGACAAATCGTTATAGGAGTAAAGACGTTTCGCTGCTCATCAGAGTCGCTTCTTCAGTTCTGGTCAGATTACTGGTGGACACTGCCTTATATCTATCTGCCTTATTTTTACTATGATCAGGCTAAACTCTTCAGAGACCTGATATGTTACTTGACCTGGTGGCATCACCTGCTTGCCTCCATTATTTGAATGCCATACTATGGAATATTCAAGGCAAAGTAGTGACATGCACCCAACCAGAAAAATGGATTTCCCAATGAACTATAAAATATTGTAAATGTGGTCATTCTTATAGAAATAAAGAAGTATTTACAGACAGAAAAACACTATTTTTTTGTCTAATATGGCCGGCCAGTGTGGCCCAGACTGAGTAAACATCGTGGGACCCTACAGTCACAGACGTGACTTGAAGCAGAGACAGACTAAATAATTCAAATGTCCACCCTGAGCACGTCTATGTGGGTCAACTTATAAAATAATAAGTGTCTTCTGTCCATGCTTCTCCTCACATTTCCTCTGTGACTGCAGGGACCTGCAGTCTCTGTCTGACAGCCTCTGACCCTTTCACAATAAAATCTCACATGCATCACTTCTAATATGACCTTTTAGTGAACCACTTGTCACAGCTGACTTTTGCGTAGTATAGGACCTTTTATAGTTTTAATAGACCTGGTTTGGATCTGGATTGAACTGTGCTTAGTCCAGGTAAAATTTGGATTTTGTAATGGTATTATATGCAACATCTTGACAATTTTCCCCATTCAAAAGGTTAAATATTTTGTTTTAAACTCTTAATTTCAATGGCAACAGTTCTAATAATTTATCATTTTGAAACCGATGAATAGCTGTTTTAGCTCTTTAACTCTGGTTAAATCCTGGTCTAGTCTTGCTTTAGACCTTGTTTAGTTATGGCTAGTTGGATTCAGACCTTTGTTAAACCAGTTGTAGACCTGGTTTAGCCTTGATTAGTTTCAACATGTTTTAAGATCTTGCCTTCAGTTTCCTTGCTTTCAAACTTGTCTTGTATAGGACAGCCCTGTTCCTGACCCTTTCAGAATAAAACTCCACTCGCTGCACTTTTCACACCACCCTTCACCTCCTGTGTCTGCTTTTATTTTTACATTTGTCACCAGCTCTTCACCCTTTCACCTCTGCGCCTCCAATTCCCTTGCTTCCTCTCTCCTTCTCTAGTTCCCCCCTTGACATCCATCCCAGCTCCTAGCCGCTATGACCCGTGATGCTTCCTTGGAGATTTTTGGTCAACACCCATAGACTGTTTTTCTCATTATACATGCTTGTGTGCAGTGGTCCGCTTCGTGCCTAGCTTGTCCCTGATGACCACTTGTCCCCACTCCTTCATTCTCTGTATCCCATATGAATCTCGCAGGGTCCCAACATTGACCACCCTTTGTCCTCCCTGTGCGCTACTCAAATGTCCAAAACCTAATTTCCACAAGTGCCATGTGGTAAGTTTGAAATCACAGTTTGAAGTGGAGAAAGAATGGGTGAAGTAGATTAAAGCAATCACTGGTAGGTTGCTTCTCACAGTACCATTTGTTAAAGCCACGCTACATTTTTTTTTTTTTAAACAAAAATTAGGCTAAAATAAAAGCATGTTTTTTCAGTTTGTGTTTAATGCACTGAAAAAACTGAATGCACTTGCATCTCCACAAACCTGACTCTTCCTTGGCAGAGGAACTGGAAACAGTTCCTTTAGATATAATCTTACGCAGCATGTTATAAAATGTATTAATCCAATTATATGCATTTCAGTAGACTATAGGGCAGTTTAGTAGCCCTAGTTTAGACCTGGTTTAGTCTGGTTTAGTCTGGTTTCTGCCATAGTAACTCCTGCTGTCAATATGTTTTATAATATTTTAGATTTTTATATAGCTTCTATTATTATAACTCCAACCATTATCGTTACCAAGGTGGTGAGTCTTGATCAAGAACATAACGGCATTAACTGGCTATAGTTGGAATTGAATTGCCAACTTTCTGGTTATACCTGGCTTGCTGTCACCTTAAGTTTAGCATGACAAACCCCAACTCCCTCCCTTTGTCAACCCAAAATAAATGCATGTATCACGTTTCATTTTGACCAATTATGCACTTCAAAATCATTAATTTTCTTGTTCTGAGAAAACATAAAATGGTAATTAATTAAAACAGGATTTCTCAGAGGCTTGGCTGGCTGGCCTTCTGTTATATTATGATTTTTGCCTGGTTTAGATCCTATTTTCTTCTGGCAGTGATGACAAAGACACGCACATGCTCAGTTCATATGTAAGCGCATGTTTTGCAGTGCAATCCAGCCAAACCATCTGGAGTCCTGTGGGTTTTCATGGGGCTTATAGCAGCAGAAGTGAACTCCCACCAACGTGATCGATGCATAAAACAAGGAAATTACAGAAGAGAGGGATGCGGAGAGATGGGGTGGTGATGGATAGTATGGACATGCTCAATGTGAGGCTAAATGTATATGTATATATTATAAACCTAAGCAAAATTAACCATCCGATTGTATCAATTTGACAAGAAATGAATAGTGTATTTTTAAAGTTGCCCTATGCGACTTTTATTGTGGGGAGTGAAATTGTCTTCAGTGAGATTGCTTTGTCTGGGATGTTCCACAGTATGACATTAAATTGATTTATCTCCATGAAGACATTTGGTCATATTACAGATCTGTGGAGTAGTAACCTCATTCACTTTCCAAATGCATGTTGTTCTTATAATGAAATATCCACGGGTGTCATAAATAACTAGCTGACAAAAGCATATTACGTCTTCTTTAATGTTAGCATTTATCAAATATATCATATTTAAGAGCAGTGAAATGTCAAGCTGATTACCCAAATTAGGCCATTATCAATTAAATAATATGCATTTTTACAGTAATCTCCATTATTCCTATTTTCATTTAACTTTACTGTTTTATAGGTAACATTTTGGATAACTTTTCATTGTTCAAAAGATAAGACTTGTTGTTTTGAATTGTTAATTGCTATCGGAATGGTGCTAATTTTTTTATCACTATGAAACCCATGGTTATGGTGAAAAGCGACACAATATAAATACACTACGATTGCCAGCTGCTACTAATCTTGACTTGTCAAAACTTCACTGCCAGATTTTTAGCAACTCCTCAGACATTTCACTTGTATCGTGCTGTATGGAGCGGACACACAGCTTTAAGGACAGATGGATGCTCTCCCCAGAACAGCGCCCCCTACTGAGACTGTCGCCCAGAAGTGATGACCCTGCTCCTCACACTTCTTCCACACTCTCTCTCCTGGGGGTGGGGCCTGATCAGACCTCCACGGGCTGACACAGGCTGTTATGGGTGTAGTCTTTATTGTGTGATTGTAAATGCATATCCAACACAATCATGCCAAAATATTCACAAACTTAAAGGTGCATTATGTAACTTTTCTGATAGGAGGTCTGCCACTTGATTTTCTCCAGTGGGATATTGATTTGCCTGGAATACTCCACAATATTTCATTAAAGCTATCTATCTTGCATTTATTCAAGTACTGCTTTTATAGCTCAAAAATACATTGGGAATCATGTATTCTTAATGTGTGTGGTGCCACCTCTCCACAGATCTGACATGTAGTTTGGTCTGGTCACGTCGCCTACTAATACCCTCCAGACATTATCCTGACGGCCGTAAAATATAATAAAATATTAGCATTTACCAATTAGCATGTTTTGTTGTATGACCATATTCAACACATATGGGCAAATTAGGATTGCTGCCAAAGCGATTAACAATTCAAAACTAAATAGTGAAAAGCATGGAAAATGAATATATACAAGCTTATTTTTTTTAAATTTGATTTTATATTCTATTGTCTGGTCGACATAAATGACAAATATGTTTATATGCATGTAAACTAGGTTTTTTCCATAGAGATGCCTGCCTTTGCCAAGACCCACCTCTCTGTACACTTTGATATGATGAGCACACACACACCAGTCCCCATAGACCTGGAGATCCAGAGCAGGTTTACCAGGGCAAGTGAGGGGGAAGAGAGGGGGATTATGGGAAATGACAACAACAACAACCCAAACAATGTCTTAATCTCTGTCACACAATAGAGCTGTGGTTTTGCTAAATACTGCACGTTCTTGGGTCATGTGGATGGAAACATCCACATTTAAACCAGTTGTCAAAACACCTGAGATTGTATTTTGATTATGATCGACTGTATGGCATTGCTTCATGGGACAAGATGTGTTTGTTGAAAGTTGAGTTTATTTATAGTCTGGTTTGGGGCTCTACAATTATTCAATGAAAACGTTGTTCCTTTAGTCATCAAAATATGACATTGATGAAAATGTGTAGTTGACATAATGAAACTTGCCGAGATTATATTAAAGATACAGATTGAACTATAGGGATTTTTTTCATGGCCGTTGCCAAGACTGATTGTTTAGAATCCACAGCAACTGGTGACGCTGTTGATGTTTTGGGGCCAATATGTAGGGCAAGTTTTGAGTATTTTCCACATATCCTGAAATTTTTACTTACTACAAACTAACTCAGATCTTTATTTTACCACAATCCTATCACAGAGCTGTGTAGTCACATTTTTTGCGATTAATCTCTTTGCAATAAGTAAGTGTTATATCTGTCAATCTCAATTTGAAAAATGCATTTATTTGTGAAAAAACTAAAAAGATTATCTCATATTTAAATGTATGTATTTGTATCAACTATTGCCGGGTCGCAGGGGCAGCAGTCTAAGCAGGGACTCCCAGACTTCCCTCACCCCAGACACATCCTCCAGCTCCTCCGGTGGGACCCCAAGGCGTTTCTAGGCCAGCCGAGAGACATAGCCCAACCAACGTGTCCTGAGTCTTCCTCGGATCCGACACAGTGACCACATCACTGCAGACGCTACACCGATCCGCCTGTCGATCTCACGCTCCATTCGTCCCTCACTCGTGAACAAGACCCCAAGATAGTTGAACTCCTCAACTTGAGGCAGAGGCTCCCCACCCACCCGAAGAGGGCAATGTTTAATTAATCATTTTTAAAATCAGGATTCTGACTTATCTAATTGTGAATGATCAGCTTGTGTCTTTTTAATCAAGAGGTCTAAAGCCAGTTCTCTGTCAGTAAAAGCATGTGGTTTGGAGCACTGTTCAGACTATGGAGTAAGAAATTTGACATTTTTTTCAGTTTTTAATGGAATTCTTTATTGTTTGTGTTCAGGCCATTCATATTGAAATGCATATTTTATTTGCTTTTAATTAGATCAAATTAAATCAAAAATGGGGATTGATCAGGGAGGAGGAGGAGGAAGAGAAGAAAGAGGTCAGAGGAGGAAGAGGAGCAGTAGGAGGAGAAGGAAGAGGAGGAGGAAGAAGAAAAAGCAGATATGACTGAAAAAAGCTTCTCATTTATCTGGTGATGAAAGGAGAGTGTCAGCAGCCTGTTCTAATGCCCCCCCTGAGATGACCTGTACTACAGTCAGCACAGAGAGAGAGAGAGAGAGAGAGAGAAAGAGAAAGAGAGAAACAAGGCTATTATGTCAGTACTCTACATAAATCAGTGAATGTGAATGCCTAAGAGTATTTTTGGCGTTTGCAGTTTGGGTGTGAGAAAATGCTGTGCTGGTGTTCACAAGACCATTTCAAGAATGTACCACTTTAAAAGACTCATATTATGCTATTTTCTGATTTGTTATTTCTTTATCACAAACATACCTGGAGTTGTATTTTGTTTCATTCACACGTTTAATACAGAAACTCTGCATATTTAGGCTGAGTTCTTCTCTCAAACAGAAAACACTGTGTGTCATGTGGTAAAACAAGAAGTGCTCAACTGTGTTTTTAAACTCTATGCACCTTCACTAGAATCATTTGGATGATTTCAGCCCTGGAATTGTCAATCTGTACTGAATTAAAGGTAAAAGGCATATAGCTGTTGAAAACTACTGCTTTGTGACATCACAAGTTGGAACACAGCATGTTGAGCTTTGGAGATGTAGACAGACTAAAAATACTCAAATACTCAAACATGTGTGATGGAACAAAACATGACTAGGTATGTTTTTGATGATGCAAGCACATGGCTTAATGTTCACAAGAATTTATTTTGTGTGATAAAGGATCTTGAAATAGAAACTTTAATTTTCCTTTATTCTATTTTATACAACATGCATTAAAGGTGCCCCTAGCTGCATCTACAAATGCTCTCCATAAATATAATAAACAGAACCGGTGACAAAGGGCAGCCCTGGCGGAGTCCAACATGCACCAGGAACAGGTCTGACTTACTGCCGGCAATGCGAACACAGCTCCTGCTCCGGTCATACAAGGACCGGACAGTCCTTAGCAAAGAGCTGTTCCAGTGTTCCGCGACCAGGACGAAAACCACACTGCTCCTCCTGAATCCGAGGTTCGACTATCAGTCGGATTCTCCTCTCCAGTGCCCTGGAATAGACCTTTCCGGGAAGGCTGAGGAGTGTGATTCCCCTGTAATTGGAACACACCCTCCGGTCCCCCTTCTTATACACAGGGACGACCACCCCGGTCTGCCATTCCACAGGTACTGTCCCCGACCGCCACGTGATGTTGCAAAGACGTGTCAGCCAAGACAGCCCCATAACATCCAGAGACCTGATGTACTCAGGACAGATCTCATCCACCCCCGGAGCCTTGCCACCGAGGAGCTTGCCAACCACCTCAGTGACTTCAGCCAGGGTGATCGACGAGTCCGCGTCTGGCCTGGCTCCAGGGTGGGGCCCCGGTAATGCCAGTCCGGGTGATGTAACTGGCCTTGTTGGTTTCCTCTTCATGTAGGGCTTCTGAACCACTCTTAGTCAGACCCGTCTCCCAGGACCTGTTTGCCATGGGTGACCCTACCAGGGGCATGAAGCCCCCGACAACATAGCTCCCAGGATCATTTGGGTGCTCAAACCCCTCCACCAGGTGACGGTTCAGGGATAGTGCACCTTTAAAATACATACTTCTCTATTTGTTACATTGCACATATGGATGGTGTGTTGGAGCCAGCACTGCACGGGAATAGAAGATGACCCCAGTCACATTCATTTTCAAGCATTTGAATAGTGAAATATTAGCATGTAGCAATTAGCATGTTTTGTTTTATGACTATATTCAAAGGATATGAGTTTCAAAGTGGTGAAAAGTTTGGATTGGTGCCATAGGTATTCATAATTTAAAACAAAATATTGAAAAACGCTCAAAATGAACAGATAGGAGTCCCCATGGATAAAAGCAAGGGGGTATATTAATACAGTACTGTGGAACATGTGTGAGATCCCCATGGAAATGAGAAGGTGGCAGATTCTCCACTGGAAAAGTTACATAGAGCATCTTTAAAATACATATGCCTGCATTTGTTATGAGAACCAGATCATTACCTTTTGATTAACTTTCTTCATTCTCACAGTTCTGGAAAATCTTTCTTGACTTTTTTAACATTAAAATGAGGCCAATCCAATTGGGAGTAACATGTGACCGGAAAGGTGGTAATAGCAAAACCAGGTTCAGTTTCCGTAAAGCTTTCCATTTTAATTAAAGTCCCATTCATTTTAAATACCCATGGCTCATTTCTATATGCACTGCTGGGTATTGGTACAGCCCATTCACTGATGACAACTTTTAAACTGTCCAATATGTTTAACTGAAAAATTCAAACTGTGTCGGCCCCTTAACATGGACCAGATGGTAAAGAAAATGTATCCTTCGGCGATGATGTCACACGGACAGGTTCTGGCTGCACAGCTGTAATTGACCATTGCACCAGTGTAAAATTTGGGCTTGCGGTCAAACTATAGCACCATATATTCCATCTCGTATTTCCATCCTGCTGTATCAAAATGTATGTGTGGGCTTACATGTGAGCATGTGTCAAATGCTTTACGGTCCCCCTCTGTAAAATGAATCTATAGTTTGGTGACTGGTGCCAAGGGTGTAGGGAGTTAAATAGCATTGGTGGAGTAAAAGTCTATATCTATATATCTATGTCCGTGTGTGTGTGTGTGTGTGTGTGTGTGTGTGTGTGTGTGTGTGTGTGTGTGTGTGTGTGTGTGTATATATATATATATATATATATATATATATATATATATATATATATATATATATATATATATATATATATATATATATATATATATATATATATATATACATACACCAGCTGAGCTGGCTGTTGCCCCATTCACTAGATTCAGTTAAATTTAAGTGTATTTACATCACATTTAAAACAACTTCAGGTGACCAAAGTGCTTCACATAAAAGTAAAAACCAAACAAAAAAACAAATATACAGATAACACGACATATAGGAGAAGAACACAGTAGACAAATTCAAATTGTTTCAGTACCCTTATAAAAAATCTTTGATACTACAGCTGCCATTGTTTTAGCTTGATTCAAATGGCTTCACTCACTGTGTCAGCAGATGCAATAGAGCTTGGGATTGAATGTCAAAAATCTGATGTTACTGGACAGATATGGCAAATGTCCTTAATAAATTTTTTATAGTATAGTATAGTATAATATAATATAGTATAGTCAATAGTATAAAAGTAAAAAAAAAAAAAGAGCCCTAGGAACAACCCAACAGCTGCTGGGTCGCAACTGGTAAATCCATAAGTTTAGCATTTCGTAAACTCTCCATTAGCTTACAGGTCCCCCATATTTTATCATCTATGTTATAATGTTGCTGCTGGAATTGCCATTCCCTACTGAACTGAAGGTAAAAGGTAGCTGTTAACTTGAGCACTTCATGACATCTTAAGTTGGAGGCAGACTAATAGACCAGGATAAATCAAACATGTGTGAACAAAACAAAACAAACAAGACTTGTTGACAAGGTATGTTTTTGATGAGGTAACAGCATTCTAATATAGCTTAAAGCTTACAAGAGTCAATTTTGTGTAAAACAGGACTTTTAACAAGTGAAAAGTAGTAGTGTATAGTAATAGTGTGAATAGTAGTGTATCTTACCTTGTGATTCTTGCCATGTCTGTAGACCATCCAGTCCTCTCCATTGGTGCTGACCTCCAGTTTAAAGGCGGTGACGTAATATGACTTCTGAGTCTCTTTGGAAATGGCTCCCTGTGTGGCAATCCCCGTGAGCACTTTGAGAACATGAAGATCCACCTTAGAGATCAAAAAGAGATTTAATTCAATGATTCAATTAAATGTGCATATTTATACCAAATTTAATATATATATGGAACAGTATTGATACTTTGCAGTGATGCCATGCTGGGGGGTTCTGCATAGCCACTTCCCTCTGGCAGGAGGCAACGGTCCATTGATACCAGAACCTCTCGTCATAAGAACAATTTCTTCCCCTCTGCTGTTGGACTCATGAACTCTTTGTAATATCTGTATCAATTGACGCTTTAGAATATCTTTACTAAACTGGACACTTTATAATACCATTCACTTTAATAAGTCATGTTTGCACTGTTGTTCTGATGTTGTTGTATGTATCTACCTCTAAGACTATTATTACTTAGACTACTATTATTTTTAAGCATATCTTTTTTAACTTTATGCATGCCCTTATTTGTATTTATTCGGTGTTTTATGTTGCACTTTATCACCAAAGAAAGTTCCTAGTTTGTGAGTTGTGTTCACTGATGATGGCAATAAAAGTCTTCTGATCTGATATGTGTCTATGGAGGGATTTTCAGCAGTTACAATAGTGACACTAATGCATGCATCATGCATTAGCAAACACAGCCCAGTCTTTGGATGGTCTGAAAACAACACATTTTTAGAGGCCTGGGATCCCAAAAATGTGAGCATGGCTAACTGACAAACTGTTGGCTAATGCCAGCTAGTTTGTGACTGTAATTTGAGAGGACTTGTTTAATAGTATGAAAGGGGGAATGTTGTTGACATCAGAGCAAAGTACATATTAATCCTCTGTAAATCAATAAATGTGTGTTGTTTTTTTTAAGTTTTTTTTTAGTTTTCTAAAAATGTACTTTAATATTGAAGTAAATGAGGTGAAATCATGCCTTTACTTCTCTTAAAGTTTCTTAAAGTTTAGTGCATTAGTTGTAGTAATAATGGTAACTGTAACTATAAAAAGGGTTGTCTAAGTAAAAAAAAAAAAAGCTTTGTAATTCTAGTCGAAGTAAGAAAGAAAGCTAATCACATGTCTCATATTGTAGTTTGCATATGAATTTGTGTTATTCAGTATGTTTTATGTCAGATGTCCTCACTTTTGCAAACTTTAAACTATTATTTTATGTTATTACGTTTTTCACCAACATTTAGAACTTCTACATGAGTAAACTTATTTCAAATGAACAATATTTTTACTCCAATTTTGATCTATTTTACTTGTTAATCTTCTGTATGCAACCTCAGTTCTGAGCTCCTTAATCCCGGACGTCTCCTTTCACCTCACCTTATATCCCTTGCCCTTGGCCCCTCCCTTCTCTGTATGTCCATCTCTGCTCAGGTCGATATAATGACCCAGGGCTCATTTTCATTTCCTTCCATACAAACCAATCAGGCCCACTCGCCCTCAATGTGTACGTTACACTACGTGGACAGCATAATGCTAGCTTCAGCAACGATGTAAGGACTAAAGGCATTCAATTTTGTTTAATTTATTCAAGTATTTGTATATATTGAAAAGTAAAAGAAAATGAAAATGAAGTGTAGATAGCACTGACCCTATTAACAATGTCTATAATATGAATCTATATAACCTGATTTGTCTGTAAAATATTAAACAGTAGAGCAAGTAAAAAGACTATACCAGTCACTAAATCAGGACAACTCCATTACTAAATCAGTACTAAACCAGGCCTAAACCAGGGCTGAACAAGGAACCAACCAGGACTAAACCGGACAAAAAATCAAATAAAGAAGGAAAAAACTAGGACTACATCCAGACCTAAACCAGGACTAATACAGAAATAAACCAGCCCGAATCCAGGAATGAACCAGAACAAAATAAAAAAAAACAAAAGCAGGACTAAACAGACAGAACAAGTCAACATATAGTAGAAGAATTGGATCAAACCATGACTAAACCAGAATTAAACCAGGACTACAGAAACTGCTGTAATTTAAAGGGCCCATATTACGCTAGATCTGTTATAATGTTGTATGCTCATCAAAAACGTAATCAGAGTTGTGTATTGCTTCATTCACAGTTCGTCTCTCAAACAGAAAAAACTTTGTTCCACCTGTTGATGTCATGTAATACAAGTGCTCTACTGTGCTGTTGTCAGCTTTGGAATTGCCTGTATCTACTGAAAAAAACAGTAAAAGGTAGCTGTTAACTTGAAAAGTACCACTTCATGACATGGCAAGGTGGAACAGAACATTCTGAGGTTTGGAGACTAATAATAAAGGATTACTCAAACGTGTGAAAGAAACAAAACATACCTCCAGATATGTTTTTGAGGAGGTAACATCATTATAACATGGCTTAAAGCTCATAAGACTCAAACACAAGACACTAATTGAAACACAAGACTTCGCTATTAAAATATACATACTTTAGTAAGAACTATTCCATTGTTACCACTGGTTCAAGAGTCCACTAAAGCCCCCTAGTCCTCCCAGGTTGTGCTATGCTGACCAGATAATGTGCAGGAGGTGATTAGCAGTCAGAGGGAGAACAGGCATGTTGTCGGATCAATCACAGCCTGATCAATTATTGGTGAATGTAAATGACCCCGATCAAAAGAACGCTAAGCTGTCTGCCACCTCTACACCACAAGATTTCTAAATACCTCTTTCTAACCCTATAACATATACTGAATCATTTGGGTAATGAAAGGAATAAATAGTATAGTAATGCTACAGTCATCATAATAGTAAAACAGTAATAATAGTAGTGCTTAGAATTTGTTTAGTATAGTATAGTACAGTATTGTCACAATGTGTAATCCTACCCACACGTCTTTAAGCAGCAGAAAACAAATGCATGTGTACCTGATTATATTTTTTGTTATTACAGCAGCAGTTACAATAGTAGCAGTGGTAGTAGGAGCGGTGTTGTACATAAAGAATTATATGCAAGCATTACAGTATCCATTTAAACATTTACTCTAAGAGTAAAAAGTAAACGTATTTTACACAGATTTTGTCAAATGTGTCAAATGTTAGATGTATAGATTAAAAGATTATACATATTTTGGTCAACAGTTGCAAAACATATCAATTAACTTTTCTCCTGAATTTATTTATTTTTACTCAAAGCCGAAGCTTGAACTTAAAAGCTTTAGCCAGGATGTTGCCATGAACATGATAACAATAACCCCTTAAATCTGATGAAAAGTACTTTTTACTTTTTAGTCCTGTTCAAAAATGTAGTAGAGTAGAAAGCGCAGATACCTGCTCTGATAAGTAATGAAATAAATGTAAAAAGTACACACTGTAAAATGCACTTAAGTATTTCAGATATCTGTACAGTAAATAGTACTATTAGTTCTATTTCATCCCTTCTGACCACCAGAGACGGTGCTTCAAGCACTGAATGATCACTCTTGCGCATGTGCAGATCGAGATTTAATAGCAACAAATTCACCTATGACCTTCCGGTGACCCATGTGAGGCTGTATAGTCACGTGATTCCAGAAGCACAGTCCCTTTTTTCTTCTCGCGCTTAGGTGGCTACTCACAGATACTGCTTTGTACCACAGTTATTTTCCCATTTTCTTTGGTGGCAGCTTATTGCTCAGAGTCCCGTGACCTGTGATTGGAGTATATCACAGTCGAGTTGCGAGTGCGACTCGCCCCTCAGAGGCTGTGTAAGCTGCACAGGGCTTGGTGGAGTGCCTCACCTGGAGCGGGTAGGTCCCTGACGCCGGTGAGGTGCACGTTTTTCACAAAGATAGTCTATGGTAAGTAGTTTCTGCATTTTTTGTTGGAAGCGATACCGGGTTCGGTGGAGCTGGTTTGTATTTGCTGCCGTTTTCGGCTCAACTTGACTTTGTGTTGATTGTTGCCGCATTCAGCGAAACTACCATTGTTATTTTAGAACCGTGTTCAGTTCTTGAGCTTGTTTTTTCATGCCTTCAGGTGCATGCTCTAACACCAGCAGTGGTTACTGTTCACTTTGAGTTTGGGAGTATAATATATTTTAATTGTAGCATACCACCAGTGGCATTTTCAGCGCGACATGGTAGTTTTTTAATTAATTCATTTATTTTTTTAGCTCAGTTGGTGGATCAAGAGTGGCGTTTTCTGCTCGACCTGATCTACCGTTGGTTTGATGGAGTCCATGTGCTGTAGAGTTTGCATGGCCCCGCTTCAACCTGAAGATGGACATGATTTGTGCCCCTTATGTTTAGGTGTGGACCACCTTAGGGAAGGTTAGACAGAGAATGCTTGCATGACTTGCAGCATTATGCCTAGATCCCTACGTGCTGACCGCCTGGCCGCGTTTGGAGAAGGTGGGACCGCGGTGCCCTCCGATATACATGACACCCAGTTGCCAGTGAGCGGGAAGGTGATGAGAAAGCGCTCTGCTGTTGGCGTTTCCCCTATAAGTGTAGCAAAGGGGATCGCTCTGCGGGATTATCCTCGGAGGTGGACAGCCTTTCTTCAGAGCTCAATAGAATGAAAGCTCTCATTGAGTCCATGCAGACTCAGGATAGTGACCAGCGGACTGCTCAGCAGAAGATGGTTTCTGTTTGTGAGGATGATACCCTGTCTGTGACGGCATCAGAGAGGCTTCTTCGGGGGAAGCAAACAGATTGCCCTGTCTGGGTCTCACTGAGAGACAACAACAGCCTGTTGGGTCAGGATGCACTGGCTCACGACTGGCCTCACAACAACAACAACAAAAACAAACTTTATTTATAAAGCACTTTTCATTTCAACATCTTTACATATTCTGTCTTGATTTAGACCTAGTCCTGATTCAGTTCTGTCACTTCCACTACTGTTACTAGTTCTGCTACCAGTGGTGGAAGGTAACAAGTAAAACGAAAGTTACGTATGTAACTACGGTTCTATGAATCCGGGATGACCGCCAGAGGCGGTGCTTCAAGCACTCTTGCGCATGCGCAGGTCGAGATTTCATAACAACAAATTCACCTATCACCTTCCGGTGACCCACGTGAGGCTATATAGTCACGTGACTCCAGAATCACAGTCCCTTAACCTTCTCGTGAGGGCACGAGGATTCCAAAGGACAGAGACCTCTGGAAGTCATCCGGAATTCATTGAACCGTAAAATACGTAACTTTCGTTCTATTTCATCCCTTCTGACCACCAGAGATGGTGCTTCAAGCACTGGATGGTATGGTCACGAGGAATCCACAGACCGCATCAAGCAAAACCTACCTCATAGCGAAGCGAGCGAGTGTTACATGATGGAGTCATGTAACACTCCATCCAGAGGATGGGGGACCGCTACTTTCACTCGGTAAAATCTGGCAGACGTGGAGGGTGAGGTCCAAGAGGCCACAGCATAGATCACATTCAGGGGACACCTTCGGGCATCAGCCACCACTGTGAGGCATAAACATGTTTAAAGGTCTCTACAACCCACCGAGACAGGCATTGTGTAAAAAGAGCCTGACCCTTATATGGATTGGCATAACACACAAACAAACTTTTCAACCGTCGCATACCTGCTGTAACTTGTATATAAACCTCCAATGAGCGAACAGAGCATAAAGGTTCTGTGGTAGATTCCGTGCCAAACCTCGTCAACTGGGGCGGTTGGGCATTATCTGTAGAAGATAACACCTTAGGGATGAAAGAGACAATAGGCCAGAGAGTTATGTCTGAGCCATCAGCATGCCATCTACAGCAGTTCACCCACCCGCTTACCTTAAGCCATGGCAAGGAGAAATGCAGCCTTAAAGGACAGCCAATTAATGTCTGCCTGGGCAATAGGCTCAAATGGCCATTGGCCATGTAGGTGGGTGAAGCCGTCTGGCACCTTTCAAAAAACGGTCCACAGTGCTACCAGACCACGATCCTGTAAAAAGTCCAAGATAGCAGAGACTGAACAGTGCACCTCATCTTGTCCATGTCTCCTGCACCATTCCTCAAATAGCTTCAGCCGCCGCATTGATGGTGCCCAGGCATTGCAGATCGTATGTTCTATTCCTCCAGCATACTCTGAGAATGCAACACCAGGCCCTGCCGAGGCCTCATCCATAGCTGGAGGCGATTGGGATGGGGATGGAGTATCCGTCCCCCCAGCTGGGACAAGAGGTCCGTCCTGACGGGAAGGCGCATTGGAGAGCTGCAACAGAGTCTGTGCAGAAGTGGGAACCAGATCCTCGCTGGCCAGAATGGAGCAACCAGCAAAAGTGTCCCTGCTGCAGAACTCTCAGGAGTGTTTGATAAATCGGGGGAAAAGGAGGAAAGGGGTAGAGGGGAACGTTTTATGGCCCCCGTCTATGGAACAGTCTGCCGGAGGACCTCAGGGCCACAGAGAACATTCAGGTTTTTAAAAGCAGGCTCAAGACCCATCTTTTTAGCATAGCTTTTGACTAGTATTTATCACTTTAGTTTACTTCTCTATTTATTTAGGCTTATTTAGGCTGGCTAGTGTGTTTATGTTGATATCCATGTTTTACTTATGTTTTATTTGCTTGTTTAGCTTTGACTTATTTTATTATTTTTAATAATTTTAGATTTGCCAGTGTTTCCTCTGAGGAGCCCTCTGCACCGGGAGCTGTGGTTGGATGTGGCTCCTGGGCCCTGGCTCGTGGGCCCTGGAGGTTTGGTCTTGACCTCATCTCTTCTCTGGGCCCTGGGCTGGTGTTCTGTGGCTGCGGGTGACCCTGCTCCTGGTGCAGATGGTTCCTCTGGTGGCGCTCTCTCATCTGGTTCATCTTTATCCATCCTATGGCACTTAAACATATTTTAATTAAACCAAAGGTATTTTAACATGTGTTGGGGTGGAGGGTGGGATTTTTCTTGTATGAAAAGTGCTTTATAAATAAAGTTTGTTTTTGTTGTTGTTGTTGTGAGGCCAGTCGTGAGCCAGTGCATCCTGACCCAACAGGCTGTTGTTGTCTCTCAGTGAGACCCAGACAGGGCAATCTGTTTGCTTCCCCCGAAGAAGCCTCTCTGATGCCGTCACAGACAGGGTATCATCCTCACAAACAGAAACCATCTTCTGCTGAGCAGTCCGCTGGTCACTATCCTGAGTCTGCATGGACTCAATGAGAGCTTTCATTCTATTGAGCTCTGAAGAAAGGCTGTCCACCTCCGAGGATAATCCCGCAGAGCGATCCCCTTTGCTACACTTGTGCGGAATAGGGGAAACGCCAACAGCAGAGCGCTTTCTCATCACCTTCCCGCTCATTGGCAACTGGGTGTCATGTATATCGGAGGGCACCGCGGTCCCACCTTCTCCAAACGCGGCCAGGCGGTCAGCACGTAGGGATCTAGGCATAATGCTGCAAGTCATGCAAGCATTCTCTGTCTAACCTTCCCTAAGGTGGTCCACACCTAAACATAAGGGGCACAAATCATGTCCATATTCAGGTTGAAGCGGGGCCATGCAAACTCTACAGCACATGGACTCCATCAAACCAACGGTAGATCAGGTCGAGCAGAAAACGCCACTCTTGATCCACCAACTGAGCTAAAAAAATAAATGAATTAATTAAAAAAACTACCATGTCGCGCTGAAAATGCCACTGGTGGTATGCTACAATTAAAATATATTATACTCCCAAACTCAAAGTGAACAGTAACCACTGCTGGTGTTAGAGCATGCACCTGAAGGCATGAAAAAACAAGCTCAAGAACTGAACACGGTTCTAAAATAACAATGGTAGTTTCGCTGAATGCGGCAACAATCAACACAAAGTCAAGTTGAACCGAAAACGGCAGCAAATACAAACCAGCTCCACCGAACCCGGTATCGCTTCCAACAAAAAATGCAGAAACTACTTACCATAGACTATCTTTGTGAAAAACGTGCACCTCACCGGCGTCAGGGACCTACCCGCTCCAGGTGAGGCACTCCACCAAGCCCTGTGCAGCTTACACAGCCTCTGAGACAGAGACAAGACAGAATATGTAAAGATGTAGCACAAAAATTTAATAAAACCAGAAACTATACCAAAGCTAGCTCTAAACTGACCCAAAGTGTAGGTGTAGTAATAGTACACATATTTTGTATATGTCCCTTACTCCTAAGACACAGTAAATGAGTGCACATATGCCTGAGTATATATAATAAATGTTGTGCTTGGTGACTTTTCATTTGGCTCTAACACTGATGCAGCTCTGATTGCTTTAGGGGCAGAGCAATAAGAGAAGCCACTGTCACTACTGCAGACAAATACAAGGCAAGCACACGATGAGAAAGTCCCCAGTCCTGGTTATAACATTTATTCTAGTCCAATGGAGCTGTAGAGACCTGTAGATTAATCAGACCCAGTTGTGTGTTTATGTGTGAGTGTGTATGTGTGTCATTGTGTGTAGTTAGTACCACTTGGGCGCAGTAGCGTGCACCGGGGGAGGTAAAACACAGCATTTGTTATCTGTCAGGGAGACAGGTGTTTTAGATTACTTCCTCCACACATACACAGGCTCGCACACACAAACACGCACACACAGCCGGGTGCTCGCTTAGGGCTGGCCACAGATCCAGCAAGACAACTAATCGATAGTCCGCGACCGGGCTACAGATGAGAGGCAAGGGGTGAAAGAGAGAGAAAGAGAGAGGGAGGGCAGAGAGAGAGGGGAGAGACAGGAGAAACTATGTGGGAAAGAAGAAAACGAGGCAAAGGAAGCAGGTGGGTAGAGAGAGGGGACAGAGAGAAAAGCAAGAGAGAAGAGATAGGGGCAGAAGAAAAAAGAGAGACATGGTAAAGGAGAGAGAAGAGAGGTAGAGAGAGGGGCAGAAAAAAAAAGAACGTAGAGAAGGGAATGAAGGAGAGAAAGAGTTGGTGAGAGAAAGTGGAGAGAGTTGAGGGAAAAAAGATGAGGAAATCAAGAGGAAGATCAAAAGGAAGAGATGAGGAAGAGAAGGGCGTATGATGGGGGGGGGGGTAAAGAGAGTTAAGTGAGCCTACCTGTAGCCTCAGCCTCAGAATGATCCATCACAGGGCTGTTAGAATAAGCCCTGACACAGACAGTACCCATCCACTGGACCACACCACCAAAACCAAAAAACAAAAGATTTACTAGTATCAAAGTATACTGCCCTTTATCCATCCATCCATTTTCTTCCGCTTATCCGGG
The DNA here is from genome assembly GCF_009829125.3 of Periophthalmus magnuspinnatus. Lineage (NCBI taxonomy): Eukaryota > Metazoa > Chordata > Actinopteri > Gobiiformes > Gobiidae > Periophthalmus > Periophthalmus magnuspinnatus. The sequence continues at coordinate 28,250,266 of NC_047146.1, read as the reverse complement.
GCTGGGTCGCGGGGGCAGCAGTCTAAGCAGGGACTCCCAGACCTCCCTCACCCCAGACACGTCCTCCAGCTCCTCCGGTGGGACCCCAAGGCGTTCCCAGGCCAGCCGAGAGACATAGTCCCTCCAGCGTGTCCTGGGTCTTCCCCGGGGCCTCCTTCCGGTGGGACATGCCCAGAACACCTCTAGGGAGGCGTCCAGGAGGCATCCTGAGCAGATGCCCGAGCCACCTCAGCTGGTTCCTCTCAATGTGTAGGAGCAGCGGCTCTACTCCGAGCTCCTCCCGTGTGACCGAGCTCCTCACCCTATCCCGGCCACTCTGCGGAGGAAGCCCATTTCAGCGGCTTGTATCCGCGATCTTGTCCTTTTGGTCATTACCCAGAGCTCATGACCATAGGTGAGGATAGGAACGTAGATTGACCGGTAAATGGAGAGCTTCGCCTTCTGGCTCAGCTCCTTCTTTACCACAACGGACCGATACAGCGACCCCATCACTGCAGACGCTGCACCGATCCGCCTGTCAATCTCCCGCTCCATGCTTCCCTCACTCGTGAACAAGACCCCAAGATACTTGAACTCCTCCACTTGGGGCAGAGACTCACCACCCACCCGGAGAGAGCAAACCACCTTTTTCCGGTCGAGAACCATGGCCTCGGATTTGGAGGAGCTGATTCTCATCCCAGCCGCTTCACACTCGGCTGCAAACCGCCCCAGTGCCTGCTGCAGGTCCTGGCTCGAAGAAGCCATCAGAACAACATCATCTGCAAACAGCAGAGATGAAATCCTGTGGTTCCCAAACCAGGCCCCCTCCGGCCCCTGGCTGCGCCTAGAAATTCTGTCCATAAATATAATGAACAGAACCGGTGACAAAGGGCAGCCCTGGCGGAGTCCAACATGCACCGGGAACAGGTCTGACTTACTGCCGGCAATGCGAACACAGCTCCTGCTCCGGTCATACAGGGACCGGACAGCCCTTAGCAAAGAGCCCCGGACCTCATACTCCCAGAGCACCCCCCAAAGGACACCACGAGGGACACGGTCGAATGCCTTCTCCAGATCCACAAAACACATGTGGACTGGTTGGGCATACTCCCATGAGCCCTCGAGGACCCGATGAAGAGTATAGAGCTGGTCCAGTGTTCCACGACCAGGACGAAAACTACACTGCTCCTCCTGAATCCGAGGTTCGACTATCGGTCGGATTCTCCTCTCCAGTACCCTGGAATAGACCTTACCGGGAAGGCTGAGGAGTGTGATTCCCCTGTAATTGGAACACACCCTCCGGTCCCCCTTCTTATACAGAGGGACCACCACCCCGGTCTGCCATTCCACAGGTACTGTCCCCGACCGCCACGCGATGTTGCAGAGACGTGTCAGCCAAGACAGCCCCACAACATCCAGAGACTTGAGATACTCAGGACATATCTCGTCCACCCCCGGAGCCTTGCCACCGAGGAGCTTGCCAACCACCTCAGTGACTTCAGCCAGGGTGATGGACGAGTCCGCCTCTGGATCCCCAGTTTCTGCTTCCTCCTCGGAAGACGTGACAGTGAGATTGAGGAGATCCTCAAAGTATTCCTTCCACCGCCCGACAACATCCCCAGTCGAGGTCAGCAGCTCTCCACCCGCACTGTAAACAGTGTTGGTGAAGCACTGCTTCCCCCTCCTGAGGCGTCGGACGGTTTGCCAGAATCTCTTTGAGGCCGTCCGATAGTCCTTCTCCATGGCCTCCCCGAACTCCTTCCAACCCCGAGTTTTTGCCTCTGTGACTGCCCGAGCCGCGGCACGCTTGGCCTGCCGGTACTCATCAGCTGCCTCAGGAGTCCCACGAGCCAACAATAGGCTCGATAGGACTCCTTCTTCAGCTTGACGGCATCCCTTACTTCCGGTGTCCACCACCGGGTTCGGGGATTGCCGCCGCGACAAGCACCACAGACCTTACGACCACAGCTGCGAGCAGCCGCATCGACAATAGAGGTGGAGAACATGGCCCACTCGGAGTCCATGTCTCCAACCTACCCCGGGATCAGGGAGAAGCTCTCCCGGAGGTGGGAGTTGAAGACCCCCCTGACAGAGGGCTCCGCCAGACGTTCCCAGCAGACCCTCACAATGCGCTTGGGCCTGCCAGGTCTGTCCGGCTTCCTCCTCCGCCAGCGGATCCAACTCACCACCAGGTGGTGATCAGTTGACAGCTCAGCCCCTCTCTTCACCCGAGTGTCCAAGACACGTGGTCGGAGGTCAGATGACACGACAACAAAGTCGATCATCGACCTCCGACCTAGAGTGTCCTGGTGCCACGTGCACCGATGGACACCCTTGTGCTCGAACATGGTGTTTGTTATGGACAAGCTGTGACTAGCACAGAAGTCCAATAACAAAACACCGCTCGGGTTCAGATCGGGGAGGCCGTTCCTCCCAATCACGCCCCTCCAAGTGTCACTGTCCTTACCCACATGGGCGTTGAAGTCCCCCAGGAGAACAACGGAGTCCCCGGTTGGTGCACTGTCTAGTACCCCTCCCAGGGACTCCAAGAAGGCCGGGTACTCTGCACTGCTGTTTGGCCCGTAGGCCGACACAACAGTGAGAGACCTGTCCCCGACCCGAAGGCGCAGGGACGCGACCCTCTCGTTCACCGGAGTGAACCCCAACACGCAGCGGCTGAGCTGTGGGGCAATGAGCAAGCCCACACCAGCTCGCCGCCGCTCCCCGCGAGCACCGCCAGAGAAATGGAGAGTCCAACCCCTCTCAAGAAGTTGGGTTCCAGAGTCCGAGCTGTGCGTGGAGGTGAGGTCGACTATATCTAGCCGGTAACGCTCAACCTCCCGCACAAGCTCAGGCTCCTTCCCCCCCCAGCGAGGTGACGTTCCACGTCCCCAGAGCTAGTCTCCATGTCCGGAGATCCGGTCGTCGAGGTCCCCGCCTTCGACTGCTGCCCGGATCTCTCTGCACCCGCCCCGCATGGCTCCTCCCGCAGGTGGTGGGTCCACGGGAGGACGGCCCCACGTCGTTCCTTCGGGCTGGGCCCGACCGGCCCGGCCACCAGGCGCTCGCTGCCGAGCACCCACCCCAGGCCTGGCTCCAGGGTGGGGCCCCGGTAACGCCAGTCCGGGCGACGTAACTGGCCTTGATCTTTTTCTTTTCATGTGGGGCTTCTGAACCGCTCTTAGTCAGACCCGTCTCCCAGGACCTGTTTGCCATGGGTGACCCTACCAGGGGCATGAAGCCCCCGACAACATAGCTCCCAGGATCATTCGGGTGCTCAAACCCCTCCACCACGTTAAGGTGGCGGTTCGGGGATATATATATATGTGTGTGTGTGTGTGTGTGTGTGTGTGTGTGTGTGTGTGTATGTATGTATGTATGTATGTATGTATGTATATATGTATATATATATATATATATGTATATATATATATATATATATATATATATATATATATATATATATATATATATATATATATATATATATATATATATATATATGATACATATTATTATATTACACTATTATAGTACACTTTTAAACTTTTGTGTTTAAAAGTGTACTATAACCTCTTTTGTATGTAATATCTGTCAGAGTAAATGGTATATTTGAAAGCTTACAGGTCACAGCTGTATCTTAGCTCTGTTTCATGTGTGCCTGTACAATAAAACTGAGGATTAATAATATGTCTCACAACCGCAGCGAAAGTAACCAATAAAATATGGCTATAATAAAGTTTAGATTCATGACCTGTGAAGCTGGTCCTCACACCCATGTGCAGTCATTCTTAAAGTTAGCTTAGATCCTTACATGTCATTACATCAACTTTCCAAATAAAGTAACATTCAATTCAAGTTCAGTAAGGTTCATGGAGGTTCAAATTTCCAAAGTGGAATTTGGGCTTAAAGGATTGTAAAATTATTAAAATAATATATATGTAAATCAAAAGTGATTCCTTTAAAGACTATCAGATTGTTTTTTTTATATGTCGATTGTTTCAGTTTGTGGTGTTATTTTAATATTGTTTTTATGCCTCAAAATTAGCATTAGCGTTAGCATTTGTTTAGTCTTTAACATATTGCCAGAGACATGCACCCTCAAATCACTGTCCACTGTCTTAACTTTAAATATTTATTCATTTTAGTGCGACCCAGCAAAAACCTCATAAAGACAGAACTGGACAGGAAGTTGTTACTTATTCACACTGTGCGCAAGCCAATGATTCGATATTGTTTATATATATATATATATATATATATATATATATATATATATATATATATATATATATATATATATATATATATATATATATATATATATATATATATATATATATACTACATTGTACATTAAATTGTTTTGTATTTGCTTATACATTTTGTTGTTTTTACATTACATGTTGAAAATTACTCATCAAAAATAGATATGCCTGTTGAGAACCTCTCTGTAAATAACATCCTAATGAGAGATTTAGGTAGCACACGTGGCTATAAGCTGCCTATCCCAATCCCACATAACTGAGAAGTGACTATACAAATGAATGCAGCCGGAGTCTTCAGAGACACATCAACAGCTGTTTACAAGACCACAACCTGTCACATGACCTGATTCCCACTAAGTGTTAACACATGGAACAGCAGAAGACTAAAATGTAAAAATAAATAGCAGCAAAGTAGATAGTAGTGACCCTATTATTTCTATATATGAGCATGCATTTTCTCCATGTCCATGTCTTAAGAGCAATTGAAGCTCTAAATATAAAACCAAACTAGAACTAAACCATGGCAGGACATAAATCAGCACCAAACCAGGACTAAATCAGGAAAAGCAGGACTAAACCAAGAACTAAACAACAACTAAACCAAGTATACACCAAGACTAAACCAGGACTAAACCAGAACTAATGCAGAACTAGTCAAGTCAACATGCAGTAGATAACCAAGATTGAAGAGAATTAAACCTAGACTACAAGGCTCTAACTGAAATTCAAGACTTCTCTATAAAATTATGACAACTCAAGTCATTTTCACAAACAGTAAACCCAAAGATGCTATCCAAAATCTTTTAGTAATGGAGTCAACTTTCAACCATCATCCTCACAACATAACTTGCTTGAAAATCTAATTCAACATTCTAAAGTAACATTGACACTACTTCAATGTTTTCCTGAGTAAAATGATTATAGTTGTATTGAGTAACTTCTCTGGTAGAGGGTCTGCTACCTGCTTGTTTAAAAGGCTATTGTTTTGTCTGGAATATTCCACAGTGTAGCATTTTATCATGTGATCCCACCAGGTCAATTTATGAGGTGACCATGCTCACAGTAAGAGTGCATGTATTTCGAGATATAATTTATTGTAATAAAAACGTCTGCCATTGAATAAATTGATTGATTGATTGATTGATTGTTTTGTTTTTTTTCGAGTTAGTGCCAAGAGGAAAATAATAATCATGTTTACTACATGTACATTGTAAACAAAAGAAAAGCACATCTCTCGAAAAGGAATGGGAAAAACGAAAAACTTATATTAACCCACCCCTGTTCATATCATAGATTCAAAAATTATGTGGTTGCTTTTGTACATTGATCCCGGAGCTTAACAAGTATTTACATATAGCAAAATAAATTACATATCACATCTGTATATATATACACATGTATATATATGCATATGCATACACATACATATACACATAATGTGTATATGTATGTGTATATGCATACACATACATATACACATTATGTACTTATTTATCTACACACTATATATACATATATATACACATTATATATACATATATCTATAAACATTTTATTTAATTTATTTAACATCACCCAGTACTGTCACCCTTATACAACGGAAGCAAAAATTCTTTATAATTCCTTTTAAAGCTGTAAATATTTGGGCACTGCTTCAGGTTATCTCCCAACCCATTCCACAAACTGACACCACACACAGATACACACATGCTTTTCCTGGTGGTTCTCACTGATTTTGTTTGAAGTTTACCCCTTCCCCTTAAATCATAGTGTACTTCCTGTGTGCTGAACAGTTTTTGGATATTTAATGGCAGCATAGTTTTGCTTGCTTTATACAAAAGCAAAGCAGTATAGAATTTTACCAGATCAAACATTTTTAATAACTTTTATTTGAAAAACAGATTGTTTGTATGGTCCAGGTAACCAACCTTGTGCATGATTCTCACAGCACGTTTTTGCAATTTGAAAAGGGGAAGAACTAACGTTTGGTAGTTGTTGCCCCAAATTTCAATACAATATGTCAGATATGGAAGTATGAGTGTGCAGTACAGTATGTAAAGAGCCTTTTGATTAAGAATGTATTTCCCTTTGTTGATTACGCAATACTTTTTGAGACCTTAGATTGTATGTATCTGATGTGTGGTTTCCAGCTCAGCTTTTCATCAATCATTATACCTAAAAATGTACCTAAAAATTAGAAACCTACTCAATTTTGACCCCATCAACAAGTATTGAAAGTTCTGAATTTCTTTTACAATGACCAAAAAACATAGCTTTTGTGTTTTTTTAAATTTAGGGATAACTTATTGGAATCCATCCATAATTTAATTTTACTTAACTCTGTGTTCATCGTTGTAATAAGTTTTTTATAATTGTCACTGGAGAAAAATATATTGGTGTCATCTGCAAATAAAATTATTTTTGTTGTTTTATTTGTTATTATGTTAGATGTTTTGAATATGTCATTTATATACAAATTAAATAATTTAGGTCCCAAAATTGAGCCTTGTGGCACTCCACAATTAAATCTCATAAATCTGGAAGTGTATCCATTTATTTTCACAAACTGTTGTCTTCCAGTCAGATAACTTTCAATCCAATTTAGTGCAATGCCCCTTATGCCATACAGTTTAAGTTTTTTGAGTAGTACTGAGTGGTTTAGAGTGTCGAAAGCTTTCTTTAGATCAATGAAAACCCCCACAACATACTTTTTGTTATCTAGTACATTGGTTATCTCCTCAACAGAGTCCATAAGTGCCATTGTTGTTGATCTTTTTGTTCTAAACCCATACTGACTCTCACTGATTATTTCATATTTATCTAAAAATGATTCCAATCTGTTATTGTATAATTTTTCGATAATTTTTGAAAATTGAGAAAGTAAAGACACTGGTCTATAATTAGTGAATAAATGTCCATCTCTATTTTTGTAGAGTGGAATTACTTTGGCAATTTTCATATTGTCTGGGAATGATCCCATTAGAAATGATAGATTAAAAATATATGTCAGTGGTTTACTAATAAATACTACTACTACTACTAATAAATGCTCCACGATCATGAGGCACACTCCCATTGTCATGACAAAACAGAGACAGCTCTAGGGAGAGTCTGATAGTTCAGATTTGAGCGCAGTAGTGTGAAACCAAAAGTCTGGGGAGCAAACTAAAGTAATAGAACACTTTGTAAGTTCAAAGTCTGCACCTTTAACTTAATTAGCACAAAAGTAAATTTTAAAATTCAATAAATTCAGATCAATAAAACCCCTTTGAGTGTTGATTGTATTTTTCTATCTATGAACATCCAAAACACCCAACTAATTTTTACCCCACACGCTCCAAGTCACCTTAAACTTGTGCATTGATTACTGTTATGTAAATTCCTTGTTGTCAGCAGATTTGGGCAGTTTTGGAGGGGCGGTCCGTTAGTGGCAATGAGAGGTGAGAGAGGAAGGATGTTGTGGAGAGTGATGGGACCTTGGCCACGTCCTGCCCGATTGGCTTCACTCTTTTCCAGTGTGGGCGGCCCTGAATCTGGCCCCTGTGGATCTTCATTCTGGAGGTCTCCACAACCTCTACTAACACAGCAATTTATCTACTGCTACCTTCTGTCTGTCTAACACTCTTAGACACATGTGCAAACTTAAACTTACATATATCAGAATATTAAAGGGTTTATAGCAGAGGTCCAAACGCATTCCTAGCATTACAATTATTCACCAATGGTTTTATAAGCAGGTTTTACAACTTTCAGAGGGCAAAATGTCTTTTTGACATGACAGTAATGCTCACAACAACTAGCCTACTAATAGCCCACTAGGGGGCTACAACCAAAATCTTGTTTATGGCCACCAAATGCTGAAAACAGGCCCACATTCTTGCCCTATGAGCTGTTTTTGTGCAATATACAATAATTGTGCAATATACAATAACAATTTAGTTTTGGGAAAGATTCACTGTTATGGTTATTAAGTTTGTTGTTCAAGATTTGATTTACTTTTTATTTTTTTGTTATTTTCAAGTTATGTTTGACTAGTTTCAATATTTGTTTTCTTCTTTTGAGCAAAATCATCCGCATGGAATAAGATTACATTTTTGTCAACAACTATTATTTATAATCATAGAAAATATTACAAAATCAGAGAGCTCTTGAAAATAGTGAACTATTCTTAACTGAACAGTCAAAACAACCCAAATCATGATTCATTTTTGCAGTGGGAAATATGGAGTCAGTGAAATGAAATCCATTTTTGCTACTGCTCTGCGTATCATCAAACCACAGATATCATATGAGAGTTTGAATAAGGAACATAGAAAGCTTTCTTAGAGGAGTGGCCATCAAGTAAAATTCATGGGTTTACTAACCCTTGCAGCTGTGGCCAAAGTAAAGTAATAAAATGTGGATATAATATAGTTTAGATTGATGGTCTGTGAAGCTAGCTCCCATATCCATACGCAGTAATTCCTAAAGTTGTATGTGATTTATTATCAGACTGCATTTGTTGGAAAAAATCGGGTTTAAAAGTTTGGAAAAGTTGTGAGATTTCCCATATGGACCCTGCTTCACTTCACTTCAGAGCTTGGCAGTAATTAAGCTTATTATAATAGAATGGATAAAGCAAATATATGCAGTCTTTGGGAATTCAAGGAACAGAAAGTAAAGCCAAATATACAACATTGCTATTAAATTGTATTGTTGGCTTTTGGTTATTATTGGCTTTCAATGGCAGGCTAAATGGAACAATTTGAAACCTTTTTGCATCTAGACTAATTAGAATAAATTATGAATGGCATAAATATAATTAGGTACAGTTCAATAGAATATGCACTAAAATTTCAATAAGGAAATCCTTTAGTCTCATTATCTGATTTCTGGAGTTATCACATAATTAAAATGACATGTAATCTGGTATAGTATCTCTACTGTAATGGCACCATTTTGTTGTCTTTACACTCTTGTGTAACTTTTTGGCCCGATGGGAGATAAAAAGTTGGAGAAGCTGGATGCCCTTGGAAAACCTCCATAGATCGTCTCTTGTTTACACTAGTCTGAACATGGCCTGTGCGTCTTGGGGTTGTGTGAATATAACGCTCTCCTCTCCACAAAGACAAGCCGTAACTCAGGATTGGCACCCCAATGGCACAAACTTGGCAAGTGAAATGCAAAGAGGAAACAATGCCTTAACCTAGCATCTCACGGCTAAACCTTGATATTACACATTGCAGTATGCACGACCATCTCCCACACAAAAACACGAACATACATATGGATCTGGCAGACTAGTGTATGGTAATTTAACAGAAGGAGGGATATTTAGAAGAGTGAAAATCTGTTTTGGATTCAGTAATGTAATCTTTTGGTGTTTTTTTTTTTTTTGTTTTTTTTTTTTGTTAAAACGAGCATGAAAATAGCCCAAAACACAATGATGTAGCAAAAAGCTTTGAGTTAATATTTATGTAGGGTTTAACCGTAGACTGTATATATAAATGGACATGGGAGTGCTTTGTCGTGGGAGTTGGCTTTGTCGACTCATGGCTCCAGTTTACTTTCTATTGAAAAACTGTCGACCCTCAGCTCCCAGGTAATTAATATTAACTCTTTTTTGGTGTCTATATCGATCCAGTCAGAAAAGTGTTTAAGTCTCCCTTTGTGGGGTATTAATTATTAACTCTAATAAAATCTATTCTTTACTACATTCTTGTGGGCTTTGACTGAGACTCTACTATGAAGTGCTTTGTAGCACTGTTCAGAAAAGTGATTTACATATATTATTATTTATTACAAGCATATAGATCAAATATTCCCCTACCTGAATATATTCTCTGTTGCTGTCCTCATTTGGGGTCCATGCATTGTCATTATAGTTGAGTCTTGCTTGTCTCGGGAGCCAATGTTCATCATAAAAACTGGACGAAGCCGTGATCTGATCATCTGTGATCTTTCCGGATTCCATACCAAATGGATTGCTGCAGTGGAAAGCTAAAACAAGACCAAAATAAATTAAGCAACTTGTAAAATAGTTTCCTTATTTAAAAGGGTACAGGCTGATTCTTACTTTCACTAACTTCCTTATGCGTCATGTTGTAGCGCGCTGAGAAGCCGTCTTTAGCCACAGCCATGTCCGTGTGGAAGGACAATGATAAAATCCCGGTGGATGATTGGATCTCAGGAGGTACTCTGGTCCCACAATATCGACCAATGAGAGGGCCCACTGCAATAATAGAAAATAGTTAGTTTTGCCATTTGCGTTATACATTCCAACACATTGGAAAAAATGTGTGAGAAGCCCAAGCATTCACAGTATGTAGGATAATAGTTGAGCAGTGGGTTAAATGTTCACCCACTAACAGGCAGGTAGACAGTTTGAATCGCAAGTTCTTTGTGCCTGTGTGAAGAATTGGCTGGTTGGGAGGGCATCTGGCATATAATCAAACCACAATAAAAGAGGCAGGAAGAGTATAATAAACTTGTTGTCACTTTGTTTGGGAGTTGAATAGTGATACAAAAGACAATAATTTACAGATACAATGCAATAATTTAGTCAGAAAAGGTCATGCTAAATTGAAGCTTTTAAATCACATTTGCATTCGAGACCACTGTGATATAGAGCCACTGACTGTTGGGGCTCATTAAAGGTACACATTTTTATTATTGTTTTTTTTATTATTCTATCGAAACAGGATATCTTGGTGCTTGGTAGTCTCCCTATGCATCGTATTATCTGTATATTTGTTGTTGTTTTTTGTTAGGGGTCTGCTTATAACTGGTTACTTCTATTCAATAATAATAATAAGAAGAAGAAGAAGAAGAAGAAGAAGAGGAAGAAGAAGAAAAAGAAGACAAAGAAGAAGAAAAAGAAGGAGGAGAAGAAGAAGAAAAAGAAGGAGGAGAAGAAGAAGAAGAAAAAGGAGGAGGAGAAGAAGAAGAAAAAGGAGGAGAAGAACAAGAAGAAGAAAAAGGAGGAGGAGAGAAGAGGAAGAAGGAGATGAAAAAGGAGGAGAGAAGAAGAAGATGATCAAAGGCACTTAACAATTCCACTATTCATTTACTCCACACTCTACTATCATAGCCACAGCTGCCCTGGGGTAGACTGATGGATTTTCATTAATTTTCCTTTTCTATCTCTTCACTTAATAATCTATTTTCTTTTATTCATTTGTTTTAGTTTTACTAGCAATTTATGTGCTTGTCTGAGAAATCCCACTAGAAATCCATTGCCCATCAACCATAGTTTTACAATACAACATCTCTATCTGTGAGTGTCCAGTGTCTAAATGATAAGTCTGCTGTCTCTGCTTCTAATACCACAACTCGTATGCGTCAACACAAAAAGATCAACGCAATCCAGGGCTAGATTTATGTGCATGGGCGTTGGAAGGGGGTGGTAACGCAGTACATTTATCCACACAACATGACTATAAAGCCCATGGAGGAGTAGGAGGCTGCAGAAAATAACCAACAACTGTTCTACACTATTGATTTTTTACCTCCCTTTTGGACTGGATGGGATATTTGAAATCGGTTGAGCAAATAACTGTAATAACTCTTCTAAAAAAATGTTAGTGGTGGAAGGGACAATAGTTGAATTCAATATGTGTCCAGAAAATAACAAGGACAACCAGTAGAGCAGTGTTGTCACAATACAGTGGTCCATGGGCGTGTACTCGTGTATGGGGTCTTGCACGTGTAAGAAAGGTTCATTTCTGCCCTGTGAATAAGACTTTTTTAGTATTGATCTATATGTTTAACAACCCTAGTAGAGCGCTGTATTTTTGCATATTTTTGCAGTGAGATCATCGATCGTATATTTAAATGGACATAGCTAACCAGCTAGCCGCCACGTTCCAAATAGGAAGTGAAAATGGGCGTGCTTCCGGCTCCATCAACTATGGCTTCAATTCACTTTACATCGGAAAATTGTCTCTCTGCAAATGCTTCTGTCAGGGTTGTCATTCTGGTCTTAAAATGTTTGTATTAACCCACTCTAAATGATCCTGGCATTTTTATTTGGCTATTGTGTTTGCAACTCAATATATGAACATTAATAAGAGACAAATCAGGCAGTGTCTTTCCCCGAGGTTGCTCCAACTTTCATTAGCAGCAGGTTTGTTTGAGAGCGTTGCCAAGCCTCACGCATCGCTGTTTTAGCAGGGAGTGGGCAGGGAGTGGGCAGGAAGGGACGTTACCTTCAACAGCCTTGCTCCAGATTGGCTCTTTGGTTGCCATGATACTCACAGTGGAAATGCCTAATATGGAACTTGGCTCCAAATTTGCCACTATAACTGCTAGCCTTGATGTACTTCACTTCACTGGAGCTGAACACTACGAGTGACGTCACACTCCCTTAGTTCACCTCTTTTTCAGTCTATGAGTGAGACCAAAAGGCAGGCAGCTGGCAGAAGACATGCTTGTCCCTTGTATGACCTTTGCAACATGCTTCAAACCAGATTGTATCATAATGTATTGATATGAAGAGAGATGGCTTTTCCAGCAATGTGAAGTAGCCAGAGATCTGTACTGTTGTTTGGTCAATGGATATAGCACATTTACCCATGAATTAGAAAATAAGTGTTTTGCAGTGCTAAAGGATTTATTATGAACAAAGTCAATGTATTTTTGATATGAACTATTTCATAGAAAGACAAAGTCAGAACTCATTTTAGCATTATTTTATTATTTATATAACAAAAATAAGGGACTCTATCAATGTGAGCATAGTTATCACTGAACCGACAGATCTATTACTTAACTGCATAATATTGCAGGATCGGATCAATGCCTTGTTTCAAATCACTGAAACTAATAATGGCAGATAAGAAGTAAGCTAAATTTTATCTTAATTTATACATGGAGAGTGCAATGGCAGTACTCAGACTCTCCTTTTCATGGGTGCCCTGTTCATATATAAAATAAACAAACAAAACAAATAACTACATAGGTCCATTTAAAACATTAAAAATAGGTGTGGGTGTGAATATAAATGTTTGTTACTAGATTATTAAAGTGCATTAGTGGCACCAATGTATCCAGCTTTGCATGTTATGTATGAAAGCAAAATAACCAAAAGCTTTTTTTCCCCCATTTCAGTTCTGGTGCAGTCAGTTTTTGGACGTAGACAATCATAAGATCTTGTATTAAATTTTACCATATCATAGTTCAAAATGCAAGTCAGATAGTCAGGCAGTCTATCAAGTAGTCTTACATATTATATACAGTGTTCTCTTTGCTTTAATCGCTTTAATGGTGGTAGTAGTTTGAGCTGTTTCAATTACAGTAATGGTAGCAGTTGGAGTGTTATTCTGAGAGAATGTTGTAAAAATGAGACTACCAAAAACACAAATCTTGTTAAGTGAATTTACTACCGTTCCATCTCTGAGGTATTGCCATTATTATGAGTATAAATATAGTGTGATATGAGTTTGTCCACAATGTGATACTGTAACTGTAGAATGACTTGCAATCATTCATTTCCAATTGGTTTTGACAGATGCAGAGAGAACTGAACAGAGACATATGGGAAAATTCTCCATTGGTGACACTGGTGCCAATAATAGTTCAGTTGTTCATAGTAGATTGTTTGGGTTCATATGACTGGCTAATTACTTTGACATACAGTGTGTGACTTGGTGCAAATAAGTGTAATTCTAGCTGGCTTATACTATGGCAGCTGTTGGTAATGCAATAATGAAATAAATGTTATATTGCACTCCTCTAATTGGGTTATTCAATGATCACGCATAATATTACAATCACTGACAGGTGCTGAAAATAACACACATTATTACCATGGCGGCTGAAAGTTAACATTCTTTTATATTCTATCAGTTAAAATGTATTTATAAGGGACTACTTGATCAACTGCCTGAATATCTCACTTGCTTGTTGAACTTTGGTCCAAAAACTACACAAAGGTAAGATCACATAATGATATAAGCCTAAACAGAAATTAAATGGAAAAACAAAACATGTTTTTGGTTACTCTACTTCCCAAAAATGGAATATATTTCAGGTACATGCAAAATTGGATATTTGGTCTCAAAAATGCAATTTAATAATCTGGTGACAAACATTTGACAACGATGTCTGTGTAAACTCCCTTTCATCCAGGTCTGATCCATAGCAAAAGACAAAGCTTAAATCTGTCAACTAGAACAACAATTTGTCCAGTTGACAGATTTAAACTTTGTCTTTTGCTATAAACATTTGACAACACCCCTAACCTGAACCACCACCTTAACGTGGTGGAGGGGTTTGAGTGCCCGAATGATCCTGGGAGCTATGTTGTCGGGGGCTTCATGCCCCTGGTAGGGTCACCCATGGCAAACAGGTCCAGGGAGACGGGACAGACTAAGAGCGGTTCAGAAGCCCCTTATGAAATGAGTACAATCAAGACAAGCTACGTCGCCCGGACCGGCATTACCGGGGCCCCACCCTGGAGCCAGGCCTGGGGTAGGTGCTCGACAGCGAGCGCCTGGTGGCCGGGCCTTTCCCCACGGGGCCTGGCCGGGCTCAGCCCGAAGGAGTGATGTGGGGCCATCCTCATGTGGACCCACCACCTGCAAGAGGATCCGTAAGGGGCCGGTGCATGAAGATCTGGGTGGCAGTCGAAGGCGGGGGCCTCGACGACCGGATCTCTGGACATGGAGACTGGCTCTGGGGACATGGAATGTCACCCCGCTGGGGGGGAAGGAGCCGGAGCTTGTGCGGGAGGTTGAGCGTTACCGGCTAGATATAGTCGGCCTCGCCTCCACGCACAGTTTGGGCTCTGGGACCCAACTTCTTGAGAGGGGCCGGACTCTTCATTTCTCTGGTGTTGCCCGCGGGGAGAGGCGGCGAGCTGGTGTGGGCTTGCTCATTGCCCCACAGCTCAGCTGCTGCGTGTTGGGGTTAACTCCGGTGAACGAGAGGGTCGCGTCCCTGCGCCTTCGGGTCGGGGACAGGTCTCTAACTGTTGTGTCGGCCTACGGGCCAAACAGCAGTGCAGAGTACCCGGGCTTCTTGGAGTCCCTGGGAGGGGTACTAGACAGTGCACCGACTGGGGACTCCGTTGTTCTCCTGGGGGACTTCAACGCCAATGTGGGTAACGACAGTGACACCTGGAGGGGCGTGATTGGGAAGAACGGCCTCTCTGATCTGAACCCGAGTGGTGTTTTGTTATTGGACTTCTGTGCTAGTCACAGTTTGTCCATAACAAACACCATGTTCGAGTACAAGGGTGTCCATCGGTGCACCAGGACACTCTAGCTCGGAGGTCGATGATGGACTTTGTTGTCGTGTCATCTGATCTCCGACCGCGTGTCTTGGACACTCGGGTGAAGAGAGGGGCTGAGCTGTTAACCGATCACCACCTGGTGGTGAGTTGGATCCGCTGGCGGAGGAGGAAGCCGGACAGACCTGGCAGACCCAAGCGTATCGTAAGGGTCTGTTGGGAACGCCTGGCAGAGCCTTCTGTCAGAGGGGTCTTCAACTCACACCTCCGGGAAAACTTCTCCCTGATCCCGGGGGGAGGTTGGAGACATGGACTCCGAGTGGGCCGAGTGGCTCTGTCCACCTCTATTGTCGATGCGGCCGCTCGTAGCTGTGGTCGTAAGGTCTGCGGTGCTTGTCGTGGCGGCAATCCCCGAACCCGGTGGTGGACACCGCAAGTAAGGGATGCCGACAAGCTGAAGAAGGAGTCCTATCGAGCCTTGTTGGCTCATGGGACTCCTGAGGCAGCCGATGATTACAGGTGGGCCACACGGGCCGCGGCTCATGCGGTTGCAGAGGCAAAAACTCGGGGTTAGGAGGAGTTCGGGGAGGCCATGGAGGAGGACTATCGGACGGCCTCAAAAAAATTCTGGCAAACCGTCCGACGCCTCAGGAGGGGGAAGCAGTGCTTCACCAACACTGTTTACAGTGCGGGTGGAGAGCTGCTGACCTCGACTGGGGATGTTGTCGGGCGGTGGAAGGAATACTTTGAGGATCTCCTCAATCCCCCTGTCATGTCTTCCGAGGAGGAAGCAGAGACTGTGGACTCGGAGGCAGACTCGTCCATCACCCTGGCTGAAGTCACGAGGTGGTTAGCAAGCTCCTCGGTGGCAAGGCTCCGGGGGTGGACGAGATGTCGTGGGACTGTCTTGGCTGACACGTCTCTGCAACATCGCGTGGCGGTCGGGGACAGTACCTGTGGAGTGGCAGACCGGGGTGGTGGTCCCTCTGTATAAGAAGGGGGACCGGAGGGTGTGTTCCAATTACAGGGGAATCACAATCCTCAGCCTTCCCGGTAAGGTCTACTCCAGGGTACTGGAGAGGAGAATCCAACCGATAGTCGAACCTCGGATTCAGGAGGAGCAGTGTGGTTTTCTTCCCGGTCGTGGAACACTGGACCAGCTTTATACTCTTTGACCATGTCCCTCGTGGTGTCCTTTGGGGGGTGCTCTGGGAGTATGGGGTCCGGGGCTCTTTGCTAAGGGCTGTCTGGTCCCTGTATGACTGGAGCAGGAGCTGTGTTCGCATTGCCGGCAGTAAGTCAGACCTGTTCCCGGTGCATGTTGGACTACGCCAGGGCTGCCCTTTGTCACCGGTTCTGTTCATTATATTTATGGACAGAATTTCTAGGCGCAGCCAGGGGCCGGAGGGGATCTGGTTCGGGAACCACAGGATCTCATCTCTGCTGTTTGCGGATGATGTTGTCCTGATGGCTTCATCGAGCCAAGACCTGCAGCAGGCACTGGGGCAGTTTGCAGCCGAGTGTGAAGTGGCTGGGATGAGAATCAGCTCCTCCAAATCCGAGGCCATGGTTCTCGACCGGAAAAAGGTGGTTTGCCCTCTCCGGGTGGGTGGTGAGTCTCTGCCCCAAGTGGAGGAGTTCAAGTATCTCGGGGTCTTGTTCACGAGTGAGGGAAGGATGGAGCGTGAGATTGACAGGCAGATCGGTGCAGCATCTGCAGTGATGCGGTCGCTGTATCGGTCCGTTGTGGTGAAGAAGGAGCTGAGCCCAAAGGCGAAGCTCTCGATTTACCGGTCAATCTACGTTCCTACCCTCACTTATGGTCATGAGCTCTGGGTAATGACCGAAAGGACAAGATCGCGGATACAAGCGGCTGAAATGGGTTTCCTCCGCAGAGTGGCTGGGCGCAACCTTAGGGATAGGGTGAGGAGCTCAGTCACACGGGAGGAGCTCGGAGTAGAGCCGCTGCTCCTACACGTTGAGAGGAGCCAGCTGAGGTGGCTCGGGCATCTGCTCAGGATGCCTCCTGGACGCCTCCCTAGGGAGGTGTTCTGGGCATGTCCCACCGGGAGGAGGCCCCGGGGAAGACCCAGGACACGCTCGAGGGACTATATCTCTCGGCTGGCCTGGGAACACCTTGGGATCCCACCGGAGGAGCTGGAGGACGTGTCTGGGATGAGGGAAGTTTGGGGGTCCCTGCTTAGACTGCTGCCCCCGCGACCCGGCCCCGGATAAGCGGAAGAAAATGGATGGATGGCATTTGACAACATTATCATTATTTTTTATTTATATTTTTTTTCAGTATCTTAAACAGGGCACCCATGAGTCCGGGTGCTCTCATTGGGCTCTCCCTGTATAAAGATAAATAAATATGATTTAGACACAATAGCATTGGTATTTTATGTAGATTAACTTAATTTTTGGGGGGTTTGTATACTTCAGTCTTAGTTGGAAAGGGATTGTTTTGTCCTGGCTTAGACCTGGTTTAGTCCTGGGTTAGACTTGTTTTAGCCCTGGTTAAGTACAGCCTTTGTCTGCAATGGTTAGTATCTACTAAAAGGTTGATTGCAGTGTGTTGCGTATAGATCTGCTTATTAGGCTAATGGTCATACTAATATCGCATTTAAACTGAGTGCATTGTAGATTACATTATATAAAACCTTGATTGCTGTTGCATCACTCACTCAATTGTACTTTCCATGATTACATTTCCTATTTTTGTCCATTTCCTGAAAGCTTGTCGTCCATATTTTAAACTTGATTCTCTTAAAAGCACATCATGTTTATCATGTCTTCTTCTTCTTTAGCCATTTACATTTTTAAAGTTAATCTACAATCCTCCTTCCTGTCCAAAATGCTAATTTCCGTCTGAACTTATCGTATTTTGTGTAGTCTTCTTTCCTGCATCTGTATTTTATCTGACATGTGGTTGACCCATTTTTCTATGCTTGAACTTTTTTAATACTTTTTTTCTTTCTAGGTACTTTCTGTCATGATCCCTGTCTCTCCTGCCCTTTTTTGTTATTTTGTCCCTCCCTTCTGTTTCTGAGCCTGGAGCTGGGGCAGAGAGCTTGGCCCCTCCTGTGCACACCTGGAGCTAATCTACAATCAGCTGCACCTGGGTAGGATAAGAGGGGCCAAGACCTTACATTCAGCACTGTGTATCTCTGTGGTACTCCCTGCTTGGCTCGGTTCATGTTTTTTCGCTTTTTGACTTTGCTAAACTGGATACTTTTGCTCTTCACCAGATCCTGCTCCATGGACCCACTCAGCTCTCCTGCCTCCTGCCTCCGACCCTGCTCTTCTCTACCACTACTGTTCGTCCTGTCTCAGTCTCCGCTGCTCACACTCTGTCCTCTGGACCACGGCAAACACCCCGCTTCCAACTCACCGATTGATCTACCATAATTTTTGCACTTGCACCCCTACAAATAAACACTGTTAAACCTTTCCCCGATTTCTGTCTTTTTAATCCCTCTCATCAGACGTTACGACACTTTCACTATGGCTGGATTCAAGATTAGTTGCTATGGGCTACAAAACATTGCATAGTAAAGTTAAATATTCCCACTGAGATGTGTATATATATATATATATATATATATATATATAGTACTCAGTTACATTTACTCATGTGCAATTAGTTGAGTAGCTTTTCAAAGTACTTCTACTTGAGTAAAAAAACAGTAGTTTTATTGTAGTAACAGTACTCTTAAGTGAAAGTTTTGTTAACTCCTCCCACTGTGAGTAAGGTTACAAGTGACAAAAGCTTTATGTTGACAATATCATTTGTTTCTCTTGTACCACTCCTTCAGATGTGATTTGGTTTGTCTCTGATTTTTACAATTAACGTTACTCTTAAATGAGTAATTTCTTGTACCACTACTTTGTACTACTTGAGTAATATTTTGAAGTAACATTACTCATACTTGAGTAGAATTTTTGGCTACTCTACCCAGCTCTGTTTTTGATGCTGTAAGTTATGTTGATAAACGCAGGATGTAACTTTTGATTTCATTATGTTGTGTGATAGCAGCAGGCAATTCTTTTCACCAATACTTTCAGTTTAGTACGATGAAAATTAACTCAAGTATGTGTTTGTCACCTGAAGACCTCAGACCCTCATGTCTACCCACCTTCCTTCTGACCCTTTCTCTTCCAGGCATTTTACCTTCACTTCCCACAAATCTTTAAACCACTTCCAAGTGTTTGCTGTATTTTAAGTTTGTCCTTACAAACCTTATACCAGCAGCAGTATCCTTTTTATTCTTCCATAGTTTTTTTTCTTTTTTTGTCTTTACTCTATGAAAGTTTGGTTTTGTGAAGCACAGTTGCCAACATGCTGCCCGTAAGCTTTCATCTACCGACACACAGCAACTAAAATAGTGCTACTACACCGCAGTCAATAACAACGTGGGAAGAAAGGAGAACATCTAACTCTAACTGTGGATTTTGTATAGCTAGGGGAACAAATTTAAGATCAGAAACTTTTGCAAGCTTAATGCAATGTAACATAGAATTTTGTTAGTAAAAGGAAAAATTCAAATCTGTCACCTGGACAAAACATTCTTTGAGTGAAGACTTTTTGCTGTTCATTCAAGCCGCTTCTTCAGTTCTGGCCAGTGTCTTATATCTATCTCAGGCATGACCAAACTGCGGCCCGGGGGCCAAATGCGGCCCTCAGACCAATTTTTATCGGCCCTCAAGCTTCTATGTGAATTGGCCCATATTACCTTAAATAGTACTTTTTACTGTACATTTCTAAAAATCAAATATTTAATGCATCCCTTTGAGGATTTAAGCATGAATAAAGCTCTAGTGGTTCAGTTTAACTTGTAATAAACACACAGATTTGAAGTATTCACTGTATTGTGACCAGTCTATGGCCCTCAATCGGCCCTCAGCTTTGTCTATGTTTTTATACGTGCCCCTTAATGAGAAAAGTTTGGACACCCCTGATCTATCTGAAAAGAGGAGCTAACTACACTGAAACTAATACACCTATTATTTACAGTTTTCCTTATTTACTATATTTACTTCAGCAAAATATCAAATGTCAAAATATGTTACTGTGACGGGCAATACCCCAAGTTTTTAAAATTCATGTTTATCAGATTTGTTCCTACTCGTTTTCCACATTATGAGCGTGCTGAACGCTCATAATTACTAAAATAACAAGTTGCTTTGAAATAAGTGAATTCATTGACAAATAAAAGTCTCACTCACCTCCCGGCAGCCCGTCCCACACTTCCAGCCAGTCGTACTTGCAGTCGCCTTCACTGCCCGGCAGGGGGTCATTCTCCAGGTCAAAGGTCAGGAAGCTGAGGGTCACATCCATGCTGGGGGGTACAATGATGATGAAGGAGCACTCCAGGTTGTGTGGGTATTTATCAGGGAAGCCAGGAGACTCGATCAGCCCCGTTGGAGATGTGAAGTTACGGGAGCAGTCTGAACCTGCAAGAGGCAAGGAAGAATGGTTCAAAATGCATTACAATTACTGTGAAATGACAGCAATCTATAGGGCCTGTGTCTCCCCCCACTACAGATATATAGTGAAACGAGCTCTTAAGGTGAAAATGAAATGTCTCATTTTAAGTATAAAGCATTTTATCTGAGAACCAGGATGTGGAAGTTGTGAAAAGTGCTTAGAAACGTATTGTGGTATAAGACTTTGGACCACTGCAAACCATTTAAAATAAACTTGTTCTTCTATTAATTATTATTACAGGTACAACACATTTAAATTGAGATCTAGAGGTGTAATGATGTAATGTTGTATCAATATATAGATGGTAGTTGCATTTTAACATTTAACAAATGTTTTGAGATATTTCCAAAAATAATTTAATAGACTTAGCTTAAGAAGAAATAGATCCGAATAAAAAAAAAAAAAAAATCAGGGAAAACAGGGCTGTAATGTTACTGACAAAATCTGCAATTGCTAGTGAAGCAAGAATATATTAAAGGGGAAAAAAGTGTTCATAAGAAATGTCCTTTTCTTTTTAGATTAGACAGATATGGGACTATTAGATATGGGACTAAATGCCGTGACATAACTAAATTATCCCAGTTGTTCAAATCTCATACCCAGACAATGCATGTAGTAGTAGTCATATTTATCAATAGCCATGCATATGAGCAAACCAGCGTGACAGCCCCAGACACAGAGACATAGAGTAAGCCTCTTATTATGGTCACTAACCCACTTTTGTCCGGTTTGTTTGGGTGTGTGCTGTGGGGGGTGGTCTAAAGGGGATTGCATGAAGAGAAAGTGAAAGCAGAAACACACTGGCAAACTATAGGAAGGGACTTAGTATGGATATTTGAAATGTTGATTTGTGTAAATTCTGTATACAGTATCTTTAAACAACAATTGCTTGGTAGTAATGTTTCAACTTGTAAAAACTGAAACTTAAATAGGCTCAGTGTACAGCGGCATGGTGTGTCTCCAACATAGTAACTTTTATTAAAATCAGAAAACCATAAAATAATGAACCTAAATAAGTCTAATTTATGAAAATAAAGGCTACCAATTATTTTTATATGTAGAATACTTCAGTTTGTTGTGTTGTATTAATATTTATTATGCCTTAAAATTAGCATTAGAGTTAGCATTGAGACACAAACATTAGTGTGTCCTGTGGTGAAGTATTCCACCCACACCTCCTGTCCACTACCTTATCATTAAAAACCTCATGGAGATAAAATTGGGCAGAAAGTAGTGACACTAACAGTGAGGTTGCCGGGGACTGCTGTGCACAGAGCCACTTAAGTTTTGTAATTTATATTTGGCATGAAATATAACCTCCTACGATTTGAAAAGAGATCCAAGAGAAATATTGACCCAATATCTATTCATAAGAATTCAAGAGAGATGCACAATTATACAGTATAATAGAAGCTGTTGGAGGTTGATTTCAATATGATTATCACAAATAATGAATAGGCTGATATAAACATCTACTCCACCTCTAATTTTTATTTGACAATTTAGGATTAGGCTTGTCACAATAACAAATTCTGAATTCTATATTGCTATAGACATATATTGTAATAATGGATTATATTGAAACTAAATACACAGTATGATCAAAAGACCCGAGTTGCAACAAACAAATAGCCAAATGAAGCAATAATTAGCCATAGAAATGACTTATTCAATCCTCTACTGCCCAAATCTTAGTGTATTACAGCCAAAATAACAAAAATCTTCCTAATTTTTTGAAAAAAAAAGTGTCCACGATAAATATATTGTTCCAGCTTTCATATATTGAATAAGTTGATATTGTAAATATTAAGGGTCTATTGAGGATTTATTATTATTATAATCAAGAAGGAAACATAGGCTCCTCCAAGCACATACATAAAAACAACAATATTATGTTTATAGAAAATTAATAAGAAAAAAGTGGCAATTGTTATTCAAAAATATGCACAACAAAAAACATTTATAGAACAAATCACTTAAAAAATAGCAAAAATAAAAATGTAGGTGCGTGTGAAGTTAACCAAAAGCATGTTTTTCACTCACTATTCACCCATCTCCTAGACAGTTTAGCTCCGCCCCTTGACCCCCTCCCCCCTTCTCTCCGCTCCACTTTCCTCTTGTTGTTTTCATGCCCTCTCCTTCTTTTTCCACCTCCTCCGCTCCTCTGTGTCTGGGCCCCCCGCGGAGGTCGTCAGAGAGACCAGACCAGTGCGTGACTGAGACCATGTGCACTCTAGTGTATTATATGTGTATGTGTGTGTCTCTACAGTGTACTTTCTGTCTATGCGTGGTCCGATCCGCCTGAGTAGTCCCGTAGCGGCGCCGCGTTGGTTCTTGTCTCATTAGTCTATGTTCGTGAGCAGCGACAAAACACTTGTGCCCTCCTTTTGGTAGTAGATGCTCCCCGTGGGCACAGTGAATCGATATACACTTGTTTTGAGGTAATTCATAATGCAACAAAATATATAAGAAACAGTTTGGGTGTAAAAATTTGCTTTGTAGAAAAAAACAAGAAAAAAAAAAAAACAAAACAAAAAAACTTGAAGGTCCTATATTACATTATCCAAATGATTGTATGAAGTTTAAAACACAGTGGAGCATTTCCTGTATTATCACATGGCATCACAAGGTGGAACAAAGTCTTTTCTGTTTGAGGGAAGAACTCCTAAGTATGCAGGGTTTGTGTGTTAAACGTGTGAATGAAACAAAACACAACCAGGTATGTTTTTGATGAGGAAACAACATTATAACACAGATTAGAAAATAGTGTAATATTGGCCCTATAATAACAATTTATTTTGAAACTTAAACAGCAAAACAAACATTAAGCATTCCTAGTGTGTAGACCTCTGCCAAGGCATCCATATATTGCAATATTCAAGATCAAAATTGTCAAATCCAAAACACAAATACAAGGAATGGCATGCAATCAATCGCAAATTTACATATTTAGCTTCTTTTTTTTCTTTTCTTTTTTTCAAATTTCCCCCTTAAAAAGGTGTCTTTCTTTTTTACTTACTCTCCATCCAACTATCACAAAACTGTACTTGTTTTTTTTTTTTTTATTTATATAGCCATCATAATAAAATACATAACTAAATAACTCACAACTCCTCATTTTAAACCCATACCCCCTTTCCTGCCCCCCTCTTTTTCTCCCCTGAAGTCTTTTTCCTGCCCATCCCCCCCCCCACCCCCTCCCGCTGCTCTCTTTTCCTCTCCTCCGGTGGCTCTTTGAATCCTCTGTCTCTCCATCTCTCTCTTCCCTCCCACTGTCTCATTTCCTATTCTTTTCTTTGCACTTCCATCTGTTAAAAACGGAAATAAAGATGCATGTGGTGTACTATTCCGGCCTGCAGTATTCCTTGTTTCTGATTTTGTGTTTTGTATTTTGTTGGGTTTTCAGATGACATCATTATATAGCCCGATAATGTTTAATTGAATTGAGGGCAGGAAGATGTTGACTTGTTTTAGTTGCCACTCTGTTACCCGTAAAATCAAATGCCATTACTTAAAAAAATAATAATAATAATGAACTCTATTAATTGACATAACATATTATCAGTGATTTGAATTTGAATTTTGAATTTTATTTGAGTATATAAATAAATCATGTAGTACATGTCATTACAGTCCATAAAATAAAATAAATTATCTTCCACAAAAAACATTGAACATTCTCAAAAGGGATGTGGGAAGAAGTGTACACTTATTTAATCCCACCCCGTTCGTGACGGAAGGCAACAAAGTACAAGTAATAAAGTACTGTAATTAAGTAAAATTTTTAAGTGTCAATTTTACAGTGGATACCTTTTACTTCTACTTCACTACATTTTCGAACTGGACTGAAAAGTATAAAAAGTACTTTTCATATAATTTGAGGTTTTTTTTTTTTTTTTTTACCATATTCATAGTAAAATCCTATCTAAAGCTTTTGAGTTCATGCTTTGGCTTTTGGCAAACAAAAATCAATACATAAATTTGATGAGAAAAATTAAGAAATGTATTCATATTGCTACTGTTGACCGAAATATGTCTAATTTGTTTAAATCAAAAACGCTACATTTAACACTTAACCAAATTGACAACACGTGTGTGAAATTCTTTTTACTCTTTAGTAAAAAGTATTTCACACGGGTACTTAAACACTTTTGCTTAAATAGATTTTTTTATGTGATATTTTTACTTTTACTTGAATATTTTTTACCTCTGTATCTGTATTTTTACTTAAGTAGCAAAATTGAGTATTTCAGTGTTAGCCCATTTTGTCTCAAAAAGATCAATCTGACACTACTGTTGGAAATTAGAGTTACGTGTTCTTAAATACCTTCTCTTAACTATATATTATTTTTAGATTTGGTGCATTGTCTTATGTTTATATTTTTTTTTTTTTAAAAGTGTTTTTTTCATGTCATTGGGCTATTACAGTAACCCCATGATTAGTGCTGCCTCATCTGCTCCATGTGTTTAAATTAAGCGGTTGTCTACGCTGTGAGACAACTGCTCACGGCCACACACACACTCCGCTTGTCAGCACTGAAAAACCACAAGTGGCTTTTCCATATGGGTCTTTAACCAGTGTTTTACAGAACAGGTTAGGAGACTATGGAGAGGTTTCTTGTACTATGGATCATACCTGGACAACTGAGGGATTACACAGAAACTTATTTATTTCACTAAATTTGAAAGAGGGTCTCTATACTTTCTACTCCACTACATTTTTGAACAGGACTGAAAAGTAAAAGTATTTTTATGATTGTTTGTTCAAACTACAAAAGTGTTAAAAATACACCCCTTGAACTTTTCAGCAGGTCAACCAGCCAAAGATATACAATGAAAAACATCCAGAAAAAAAAAAAAAAAAATCTGTTTAACAAAATTCAACACAAATCTTTTTCAAAATCTTTCTCTTTATTGGATCTCAAAATCCGCACAAAATACTTTTACTTTTTACTCTTTAAGAACATTTCTAAAAATGTACTTTAATACTTTTACATAAGTAGATTTTTCATGTGATACTTTTACTTTCACTTTTTACTTTATTACTTTGGTATCTGTACTTTTTACTTAATTAACAGAGCACTTTATCCACCATTGCTGATTTGCATTGTCTTTAAAATGTGAAAAACAGAGCTAGTCAATTTTAAATGGTTTGCAACGGTCCAATGGTGTGGTACCTTATGCATTTTACTTTCTTTTGAGTGAATGGTAAATAATTGCAGCATTGGAGGCAGGGAAATGTGTCTTTCCCGAGGACGCAACAGGAGAATGTACCGGGAGCAGGAATCATACTGCCAACTCTTGCATCTATGCTAGTCAAACCTTAACTTTTCTGTTGGTAATATAATTCTAATTGTCAAAGCAATTAATGTTTATATTAAATATTTTTTATGCTTATATTGGGACTGAAAAAATGTAAAGGGAAAGTATGTAATTCTTTGGGTGTCATAAAAATGCTATTACAGCATGGTATAAACATTTCTTTTGTTTATTCAACTAAAGGTCTCTTTATTGCCAGTATTTATATATTGCTAATACCTGATGGTCACCATGATAGACTATATAAAAAAGTGGACAAAGTGAGTGTGATGTAACCCATAGTGTTCAGCTCTAGTCAAATGAAGCTTATTGAGGCTAGCTGTTATCGGGGGAAATTTGGAGCCGAGTTCCATGTTTGTAACTCAGACCACAGGTATCATAGCAGTCAAAAAGCCAATCTGGAGCAAGGATGTTGAAAGTAATGCTGTCAAAAAGTGACCACAGGGAAAGGCGCATGATTTGTCAATTATTAACATTCATATCTTGATTTATGGGCACAATACCAAAATAAAAATACCAGGATCATGTAGAGTGGGTTAATATGAATATTTAAAGACCGAAATGGTGAGCCTGATAGGATCAGTTATGAAGAGAGAGATGATAGTTTTGCACTAGAAAGTGAATTGGAGTCAGAGTCAATGGAGCCAGAAGCGCACCCATCAACTTCTTTTTGGAACGTGGCAGCTAGCAGGTTAGTTATGTCCATTTACAGTATATATACAGTTTATGATCATCTTAGATATTTAAAGCTATTTTGTTAAACAGTTTTGGTAAAAAAAAAAAACATCTCCATGGCGAAAAGGTTTTTGACGCTCCACTTAAAGCCTTACATATCTCATTAAAATGAGCAATAAAGACTCAGCAATGGTGTTTTCCAATCCAATAGAAACATATTCTCTCAAACTACACTATACGTTATTTCCAAGCCCCAGTTAATCATTTTCCTCCATCATAAACTCAGTGACAGATCAGGCATATATACAAGAGCCAGCCTATACTAACACACAAGCTTCACCCAACGCTCCACTGATGCAACTCTCGGAAATTATATTAAATGCATTCTTGATTTGGGCATGGAGGAAAACCCAAGCCGTAACTAACTACAGCGTTAACTACAGCGTCTGCTTATTATACGTCCATTATACACGGATCTCCCCTCAAATGTAATCATTTTTTTCATGGGTTTCATCCTCAGTCAATGCCAGCAACTACAGGGCTGATCGGAGCGGCAGCTGTTACAAAAGCTGGTGAAGTAAATTCATCATGTGGAAATATCTGGTTTATATTTGAAGAGTTAATTTGCAAAAATAGACAAATGCCATTTGAAAAAGTCATTGGAGGCTTGTAGTTTATTTTTAGTTTAGTAATATTTTCAAAAGCCAAATATATTTTACTGCTATCAAAATATAACTCCATCCCTTCTAATTATCAATTATCTGACTGTGGTAAGAAAGTAACGTCCAGGACAAGAACCAAAAATCTTTTAGTTTAGGGGAAGAGCTGTAGTCGCTTTATTCGTTTAGTTGATTAATCGGCAGATGGTGTCTCAGTCAACCAAAATTTGTACTAGAAAACATATCATCAGTGGTGGTTGTACTCAATTTTGTTAAGTAAAACTACAGGGGGTAAAAATACTCAGGTAAAAGTAAAAGTATCACCTGAATAATTCTACTTAAGTAACAGTATTAAAGTATGTGTTTTAAAATGTACTTTAAGTATTTTGAGGTGATTTTGAGGCTTGAAATGTATTGATTTTGTTAAAGAGTTTAGCTAAATTTTGTTTAATGGAAACAATTTAATTGATACATTTTTTTTCCTAGCTGTTATTTGTATATTTTTGTTTGCTCAAATTCAGAATGTGTTAAAAATAAACCCTCAACCTTTTCAGCAGGTCTCAGACAATAATTAAAAGTACTTTAACTTTTCAGTTCTTTTAAAAAAAATGTAGTGGGGTAGAAAGTATAGATACCTGCTCTCAAATGTAGTAAAAGTAGAAAGCATTCACTTTAAAATTGACTTAACTACAGATAATTAAAATGTGTACCAAGTACTGTACTTTACTACTTTTACTTTGTTATATTCCACCACTGCTTATCATTTTTTTTAGATTATAAGGATTTATATGGGACAACTTAGTGAAGCTGAAAATGTGTAAAATGGCAGATTAAACTCATGATTCTCAAGTTTGATTTGGCCTTTATATAAATACATTGTTTCCTACTACTTTTTTCTGTGTAGCTAGTTAAATAAGTGTTTTTGCATGAAGTCCTGTGCAGGGTAGTCTTGTGAATGCAGCTTGATAAATAGAGATGCGCAATAGTTTCAAGAAATTTTGCCGTGCCTCCTTTTTAGTCAATTTATTGATC
The DNA here is from genome assembly GCF_009829125.3 of Periophthalmus magnuspinnatus. NCBI lineage: Eukaryota > Metazoa > Chordata > Actinopteri > Gobiiformes > Gobiidae > Periophthalmus > Periophthalmus magnuspinnatus. Next base: position 28,221,637 of record NC_047146.1, on the reverse strand, counting down.
AACATGACATGTCTTCTTTAATCAGTTACAGCCTTACTGAGGGGTAAATACTTAATCCAACAATTTAGCTGAACTCAATCATAATCTAATTTAAAATGTATTATGTCTTTGTTTTCCCAGTAATAGTAAAGTAAAGGGCCACTATGTACATTTTCTGTAGGAGGGTGTGCTTATCTCTATGGAGATGTTATTGCTTTGCCTATGTTTCACAGTATAGCATTAAACCTATTCAGGGAGACAAAGTTACAAGTCAAATCTGTGAAGAGTAAGAATGCATATTTTAATCTTGAAGTTTAATGCCATACTATGGAACATTTCAGGGAAAGCCGTTAGCGCCATGAAAGTGGCAGGTGTTTTTCCTTCAGAAAAGCAGGCTATAGACTACCTTCAGAACAATTTTTTTTCTTGAATGTGTATAAAAATCCATTGTGGTTTTGTGATCATTTCATTATAGGTAATAATGGGCTTCTTCTGCCTGTACTTCGCTTTGCACAGGTTAAATCTGGATCCACTTTCCTGAATGAACTCCAATGTGGGGTGAACGTAGCTCTCTGATTGGTCATTTTGTAAATCCTGGACTCTGATTGGCTGATTGGTGTGCACTGAGGCAGGAAGTGGCCCGGAGGCAGAGGGCTCAATGTAAACAGTAGCAGTTACAGGACGGATTGTCACGATTGTTTCCACATTAAATGCCTCAGGAGACACAGTGCAAAAACTGCCCAGATACCACATTGGTTTGGCCTGATGCATTGTGGGTATTTTTAAGAACATTACTCATTACAGAGATATGAAAAAAGTGAACATTTCTGATCTTCAAATATAAATTGGACAAAAAAATAGACATAAAATACATGAATATGAGTAAATTATGCTTCTCTATGCTACAAACATAATTACATAAAAGTATTTGATTAAATTGGTCAAAACTAAAATAAAAATGTATGTATTGAGTACAACCAAATTTACTTAAATAAAAAGGCACATACAGCAACATTTGGGGAATTTCTTCTAAAAAATTAATATATAATTTTGAAAAAATAAATAAACTGACAAATAAAATTTAAAAAAGAATAATTGGATTTATTTTTTTTTTTAAATTTAATAAAAAATAAATATGTTAAATTGAATAATAATAATGTCTTACACTTGTAATGCACTTTACAGGCTTGTCAAAGCCTCTCAAAGCACTACACTATAGTCATTATTCATTCAATTCCACACTTGGTGATGGTAAGCTACTATTGTAGCCACAGCTGCCCTGGGGCAGACTGATGGAAGCGAGGCTGCCAATCTGCACCATCAGCCCCTCCGACCACCACCTATTATTCAAGCACACACCACTTTCATACTAGGCAATGTGGGTGAAGTGTCTTGCCTAAGGACACAACGACAGACTCAATCCTCCGACCTTCAGGTTGAGGGACCAACACTCTTACCTCTGAGCCACTGTCGCCCCTTTGAAATTGAAGTGGTATAGAAACTGAGTAAACCTCAATAATTAAATAGCATATTGTCTATCTTGTAGTAGTAATAGTAATAGTAGTTGTTGTAGTAGTGATAGTAGTAGTAGTAGTAGTAGTAGTAGTAGTAGTAGTAGTAGTAGTACTACAAAAATAATATGAGGCTAAGCGATCTGATTGGCTGATGATATACTCCTACATTTCACTACAGTATCCACAGTAACAGTAATAGAAAAAAAAAATCCATGTATGGGCTAAGGCCATTGAGAAGGCAGTGTGCAGTGAGGTGTGGCTGGCATCGACCAATCAGATGAAGGAAATGGTAATAGGACAGAACGGGCAGTTGGGTTATTTATGAAGTTAGTGTTTTTAAAAGACTGGCTTTAGTTCACGATTTAGCTCACAAGACTAAATGAAAATGTTTTTATTAGTGTGGCCAAATTCAATAATAAACATTTGCAGTAATTTGTAGGCTTAGTTTTACGGATAATACCATGGAGGGTGGATTGAAATTTTGTGTGACAACCATGATATAAAAGGACAATTTTATACTCGTCATATTTGCAATTAACTTATTTTGAAATTATCAGTCACCTGCTGTTCCACACCATGGAGTTAAACTGATATATCTTGGATTTATTCAATTATGTTTTATTGCTAGAAAAATACCTTGCAAAACATGTACTCTTACAGTGAGTAGGCTCATCTCTCTATAGGTCTGACCTGTAACTTAAGATGGGTTCCATCACCGGCTTGGTTGCAGAAAGACAAAAAAACAAAAGTTTAATGCCATATTGAGAAACATATACAGAAAGTAATAATATCTCCATGGAGAAAATAGCTGGCTCATCCTCCACCAGAAAAGTTATATAGTATGCCTTTAAAACATGATAACATCACAAAACATAATAAATTAAATTAATAATTAGTCTGTTCTTTCTCAAGTAATGATTTCAATTACAATTTTAAACAATAGTGATATCTCAGCCTTAAAAAACCCATATCGGTTGGGCCCACGCAATAAATTCCAAACAAGCCCACACAAACGTATTTTCAGTTGTAGTTTTTGTACTCACTTTTTCATAGAGAGAGAGTAGGAGGAGTATTGGTTCAGCTCAGTATGAGACAGTGCTAGCCTGAATAGCGTGTACATATTCGCTCTCCCACACGAGCAGACGCTAGCTTCACCTAGCTCCACAACCAGATCTTGTTAGCAGTATGGCAACAGCTTGAACCGTCCAAATGGTTTCATCATTACAGCGGCAGAGCCAAGCCTCACAAATGCACGTACATTGCGCACACATATACACGCACAGACACACACACACACAGTTAAGACTGCAAATCTCATCATTAAAATACAATGGCAGAATATTTATGTGTACAATGTAATAGTTCTCGAGTACTTGGGTGGGAGACCACTGGGAATTCCAGGTGCCACAGTGGGGCAGCAGTGGTAAATACTGTTGTTGTAGGCAAGACACTTCACCCACAACGTCTAGTATGAATGTAATGTGTGCATGAATGTTGGTGGTGGTAGTCAGAGGGGCAGACTGGCAGCCTTGCTATTGTCAGTCTTCCCCAGGGCAGCTGTGGCTACAATAGGATCTTACTACCAAAGTGACTTTGAGAGTCTCGAAACGCTATACAACAGAAATTCATCATCATCATTATCATCATCATTATCGTTATTATTATTATTATTATTAGTTGTTGTAGTGGTGAAGGGGCCACAACCTGCTTGTCTCAGTGGAGATTATTTGCCTGCAATGTTAAACAGTCTGGCATAGTTATCTCCATGGAAACAACTAGACAACAAGTCAGATTTTGTAGAGAGGGTGACTTTGTTTACAATAAGATATGTTTTTAAGATATTTTAACAACAGTATGTGAATAAATGCAAGATAGACACATTTTATGACATATTGTGGAAAATTCCAAGCAGAGCATTAATATCCATGGAGAAAACCAGGTAGCGGAAACTTCACCAGAAAAGTTTAATAGCCTTGAACCTTTGGCCATGGAGCTGCTATTCAAATGCACAGGTCATATTGAGTCCCAATGTACATTGCTATGCACATGTGGTAAGTAGGTTATTCCATTGGCGTCCATACTTGTTCAGTAGTTTAAAAACATTGCATGGTGCCACACTAAATCCTCTCATATCCTGTACTTCCTTATTGAGCTACATGGTCATGAGTCATGTTCAGTATTCTAATGGAGATTTGCCTGTATGGAGTTTTCTAATGAATGAGAGCAGACAGGAAATGAGAGGGAGAGCAGAGAGACCACGAGCAGATGAGCAGATCATGGGGAACTGAAAATGGTGTTTTTATTAAATAGTTTAAGGGGTATTTTTATGCCCTTTTATCTGTCCTTAAACGTGAGGTGTGAATTCGGATAAGATACAGATGTTGTTTTTGTAATAGTTAAGGAAAAAAGTTATTGAGAGTTGGAAAAACAAAATACAAGTTACAATGGTTTTAATTTGAAGATGGTAAGGAATGGTACGCTTGAAGGATTAGTTGGAGGATTTTGCAAAAGGGAACATTCACACCACAGGACTAAACCTGGAACAGAACCTGGATTTGACCAGGACTAGATCAGGACCAAACCAACTCTACATCTAAATGGGCTATATATATATATATATATATATATATATATATATATATATATATATATATATATATATATATATATATATATATATATATATATATATATATATATGTATGTGTGTGTGTATGTATATATATATATGTTTTTTTGTTGGTTTTTTTGCTCTAGTATCTGTACTTTTACTTAAGTAACAAAGTGGAGTACTTCTTGCACCACTGACGGTGTGTGTAAAAAATACCAGATGTCACTCTCACTCTTCTTCTGAAAACTACAATTTCAAATACTCCATGGACCTGACAAACCAGATAGTCAGCCAAACTGGACTTATTGTCTTAGTCAGGGTCATAAAGATCCAATAAATGCTTTCTTTTTCATGTAGGCTAATAAAGTAAACCAGTACTGCTATATTGTAAAGACAGCTCTTAGGGTCAAAATGAGTCCACTGTTTCCACTGAATGTTTTATCCTCAATGAACCAGGAAGTAACTATGGTGCGGTGTTAGCATGCTAGTTGTTGTTAGCATTGGCGTAATGGCAAAGCTCCATTTTGGAGTCACTGCAGTGAATAATTACGATTCTACTAGTGAGTTAAGAAGGTGAGGATTCTCCCCAGTGAAATTTATTATCTGCGTTTGACCCTTGAACTCAAGCACTGAGCCAACCTCCTGCCATATCTTGAGGCAGGATCTTGGCCCAATATTCCCAAATGGAGGATTAACCTAATGTGCATGTTTTAGATTTCAGAGAATTTCTTCCAGTCAGGCACAAACCAAAATAACCAATGAGTAATGACTTTTTAATTGCTATTGGCTTTTGTTTCACTTATGGATGGTGTCTCAAATTGCACCTAACGCCCCCTAGGGACCCTGCTAACACTGAGACCTATGTTGTTCTAATGTTCAATGGGACTAGACTTTCTCAAATCTGCACATCAATTCCCCATGGATTTGCTCTGTACAAGTGAGTTCCAGTGAGCAGCACGTGTTGTGATAGTAACCCCAGCCCCAAGCACATGTGCATGTGAGGGGTAGTGGGTGAACCAGGACTCAATTAAACAGGCTCGTAAGGAATGCTTTCGAGGGGAACCAGTCAAGATGGCTGACCCTTTCTCTACCCTTGATCTCAATTGGTTTTGGCGTGACCCTGTGTACCATGAAGGAGAATTGTCACACATACATTAAGACATTAGAATGGTGTGAAGGAGGAGATATCCCGCTTGAATGGACTAAAGAGGTCTCCAGAGGAGGGGAAGGGGGGGTCCCCAGAACGGGACACTATAATGGGGAGAAAACTGGACATGTAATGAGGCGTAGATGGAGCACTCTGGATGCAGTAGTTTAAACTGTAATAGGCGACTGGGGCAGATGCCCATAGCACTGTTGTTATGGAGGTCATTTTTAATGGGTTATATGGTATAAGAACAGAAATGAAGCATCAAAATGTACTTATATTTTCAAAATTAGCCAAAATTGTTGAAAAGGTAGAAAGAGGTACAAATATGGATAGTAGTAGTAGTAGTAGTAGTAGTAGTAGTAACAGTAGTAGTAGTAGTAGAAGTAAAATGAGGGGCTAAGTTTTGTGTTTTGTTTTCTTGTTTTTTAAATGCAATGTTATCAGTAGGGTTGTTTGGGGGATCCTTGTCAGCCATCTGCATTTAAGTAATACAGCTATTCAAAAAAGCTTCACTGGAAATGCAAATCAAATCTTTTTTTTGTTTTTTGTTTTTTGGTCTTAGATGGAGGCTGAAATTCAGTATTTACAAAAATACTCAAAAAATAAGAATTCTTAGCCCTGCGATATTAACTTGTAATTGTCTATACTGTAACCAAACCAAGGTATATAGATGAGACAGGCTTGGGAACGTATTTAACTGCGTAGCTTGAGTACAAATTATATGAATGCTGCCATAAACCACTACACAAGCTTAAAGCACCACAAACACAAATATGACATATATATGTGGCGAAAATTATAATAGTGATTGTTAATTTTTCATACCTGTTTTGTAGATCTCATAGCGTAGAGAGAAGCCCGCCCCCTGGTGGGCGTAGTCGGACACAAACTTGATGTGGAGCGATGGTCCAGAGGAGATGATCGGAGCGGGAGCAATGTTACTACAGTGTTTACCTAGAAGGTCAGCAGATTCCGAGTTTCCATCATGGATCTCTACATAGTCATACCTGGAAGAGAAAAGCATGGTGTATATAAGCTAGCAGAATTTCTTAAAGGGGGTATTACACTTCTGTGGGGTATTAAGTGTTAACACGTAACAATTAATGATGTCCATGTTGCCTCTATATTCACAAAAACAAAGTATTACGTATATACTACGTATTAACATGTTTACAAAGTTTCACTTTTGTTTTTGACACTGTGAGTCAAGTGAGCTGGAGGCAGAGTCGATGATGCTAAAAGTGCACTCATGATCACTTCCTATTTGGGATGCAGTGGCTAGCTCACTAACCATGTCCATTTATATATAGAGTCTATGGTCTTAACCCACAGCAATACAAGAGCAAAACAACAGCAGTTTCAACTCACTAGAGTCAGTCTCTGATGAACAGAACCTTTTCACATCAACTCGTAGACATAGCAACCAAGTTGATACTAAGTCAGAATCATTATTAATACATTATTAAAAACAATTTGTTCATTATGAATTAAGAGTAGTTATTATAAAGTGTTACCAAACATATCAACATTTCCCATATATTAAAATGTAATTCATGATTGGAAAAATGTATTGTCTTTACCGCCAATTCAAAAGAATGCACACTATTTTCCCACAGTGACCCAAATAATAAAATCTAATTCTTTACGTCTTTTGCCCATTTAGACCTGATACAATTAACATATTTAAGTTAATGTAATAAGAAACCCTTTGTGGTGGGAACCGTAGATCAAAAGAACTGTCAACTAAACCAGTCTACATTTGCCCTCGGTCACATGATGCCCCGGTCAGACAGACTGAACTAAAGCTGAACTCTTTAGCATCTGAAGCTAAAACAGTTAATGTGGAACCAATGAGCCCAGTTTACACATCTGCTCTGCTCCACAGTCAATAGTCACAGTCAACCTGCTTATCCAGTACAAAGGGAAAACCACTTCCTCTGCTCCTGACCTGGTTCATGGCTTTGATTTCATGATTTCACATATGTGGAAAGTGAACAGATTTGATTTAAATCAAATGTATTCATATATTATTATTATTATTTTTTGTTTGTTTTTTTACTTTATTGTTTATTTATGTATTGTTTATTTACTAGACATTTACTAGACTTTTTTGTTTATTTACTGGTTTATTTATTCATTTTTGTCATGTCTTATTATATGAACATTCAAAATGGATTGTGTTCATAGATTGTGTACTACTACTACTACTACTACTACTTTTAAATGACTTTATTTCAACTCAAACTATATCAGTTCTCAGTACCAACAAGTACCAGTCTTTCCTTGTATAAATCCAAAGAATTCCCACACACTTCCACATAGTTGTCCTTGTCCCTGAGTTCTTTCATGTTTGTGAGGCACAAATGGTGTGGCCCCACAGCAGGAGTGTAGTCTGTGTGTCTGGATACCACAGCCCCACCTGCCCAGCTCCAAAATACACTTCAATCACTCCATGGACTTTAACTGGGCTCCTTGTCAAAACACTACACATTTCAGACCTGTATCTACTGGAATAGGTCAAATACTACAAAGACTTTAAGTATCTTCTGGTTCAGTGGTTCATTAAATATTTACACTGTAATTACAGGTGTTGATTAAAATGCCCAAGATGGGGGGGGGGGCAAGTAAAATGAATATTGTTCAAATGTAGTTTTTTGTTGTAATACAGTGAGTTCTGGGGTTTAGTCATTGATGGAAATGACCAGGTTCAACATTTGTGAATTTACCTTTGGGGTATATTATGATAAAGTACAATGTAATCAATAGGGAAGTCTAGCTGCCTCCCATCTGTGATCATCACATTCTATAATATGACAACTACCAATTTTTACATTAGTTTTCTGTTTTGTAGTACATTGACATTTAAGCCACAAATCAAAAACTTTTATTGCAATTGTCTCTGTGCACAATGGTAACCGGCTAGTTCCAGTCAATAAAATCAAGAAATACAGATCCCGCTCTCAAAACATCATCAGTAGAGCGGTTAGATCCACTGATTCACAAGTTAGCGGTGTGATTCTAGCTCCCACAGATGATTACTATCATTGTCTCCCTGGGCAAGACCCACCTCACCCCCAGTGTCTGTGTACACTGGTGTATGAATGTGTGTGTGAATGGGAGTGTTTGCTTGATTTAAAGCATTTTGAGTGTCATGAAAGTGGAAAAGCGCAATATAAAAATGTGACCCTTTACCATCAGGTAGTGGACAGGGAGCTGTGGGCGGATGTCACTGAAAACATTTTTAAACACTGTCGGGGCTAATGCTAATGCTAATTTTGGAGCCTAATAAATATTTAAATAACACCGCTGACTGAAATAATCTACACCTAAAAAGAATTGTGTCGCCTTTACAACAAATTCAGTTTTGTTCTTATGTTACATTTAAGTTAAAAAAAAAAAAAAAAAAAAAAAAAAAGTTCGTTAGGAAACAAGCAGGAGACATTCCTTCAGGCCAAATAATTTGTTGAGATGCAAGCCCGCTCACAGTAAGGATACATGTTTTCCACTGGGGCTTTAAGCTGAGTTTTGTGTGCACTTGTCTCTCCTATGACTTTATTATGGGTCAATATGAACAAGATCAAATAATTGTACATCTTTCTACAACATTATTTAAAACCATAACAAACCATGCTTATGCCATCTCCCTGTGTGTACCTACCATCTCCTGCTTTTTCACAACTATTCAACAAGCTCTATAAGTGAATGACAACTTACTACTCCTACATTCAAAAGTAACATCCTATCTGGTGTCTATTGGAGTGTTGCAGTACCTGACAGGTGCCATAATACAGGTCACACCTCATACCTTCCCATCATGCTTTCCTTTGGTCGGGCAAGACAGTTGAGACAGGAGCGTACAGAGTTGTGTCGCAGTTGCTGTCATATTTTCACCAGGAAAAGACAAGGTATCCTCCTCCTCTCTTTGGTGAAGTGACAACTTGTTTAACAGCTATGCCAACCCACTCCGTGTCTTGTATTGTTGTCATCTTCCCAATTTTTCTTTCATAATGTTGAACATTTTTTTCCTCAAATGTGGCTTTATGCAAATCGCTACCACATGATAAAAATAATAAAATATTTTTTTCCAGCAACACAACCAAACAAAATTACAGTGTTTGTGTTTATGATTGTAATCTGCAAGTCTGAAAATTATAGTTAAAAGCAGTGATTTTACCAGATTATTAGGGTTTTAAAAGAGGGTTTTTGACAATTCAGACTATGGGACTAACACGTAAGTATGTTGTGCTTTAAATCCTGCTGAAAATGCACAATCCCTTTTCTTTACAATGTTTAGAAGGAGAAATGGACCTTGGATACAGCTAATAGATTTAATTAAATACATACATGTAAAAAAGTTGTTTTTGCTAATATCATTTGATAATAACATTTGAGCAATGAATAGCATTTTTTAGAATTATGGTGAAATGATAAATGGTCACATTTTTATATAGCACTTTTCCACCTTCAAGGCACTTAAATCACTTTACACCAAGGAACCACTCAATCATATCTTGCCCACATACACACCAACAGCATTTATCTCATCTATGGTAGCTGGAATCACACTGCTAACCTGTAGGTCAGTGGATCTGACTGCTTTACCAATGATGCTTATGTCAAGAGCACCCTGAGCTACTGCCACCCTTTATTATTATTTTAGATACATTTAGGGGACAAATTAAAGGGAATTCTTAAAAATACTTTGCTGCCTGTGGCTTAAATGGTAGAGAAGTTATTTTACAATCTATAGGTTGGGGTTTCAAATCCAGTTGGCTCTGTTGTTGTGTCCTTAGGCAAGACACTTTACTTACCATGCCCATAAATATAGTGTATGCTTGGTAGTGGTTGCAAAGGCCGCTGACAAACATTTTCAGCCATGTTTCTGCCCCAGGGCAGCTGTGGCTGCAATCATTTGATCATTAATGGCTTTCAGTGGTGCTCTGAGAAGTTTGTTAATCTTATAATTAATTCTTAATATTATTGGAAGTATATACAATTTCAATCCTGATCCCGTATGATCTTAAATGGGAGACCAGTGGGAATACCAGGCGCCAGGGGTGCTGTTGTGTCCGTGGGCAAGACACTTCAACGGAAATGAAAAACGGGTCAAATGCAGGGGACAAATTTTCCTAGGGGGGACAATAAAATGCACCTTAACCTTTAACTAAAATGATAATGTCAAATAGTATATTAAAAATCACAATAATATCGACACTGCAGTTCTCAACATTCACCATGCATATTATGATATTTTTTCAATACCAAGTTACTTCATATTTTGCCTTTTAAACTGCACTTTATAAGCCGTGAGGGTCTTTTTTAAAATAGTTGGATCTCTTGACTCTCAAAATCTCTTAGTATCTCTCCACAACCTCTTCACGCCACCATGTGTCTAACTGCAGGGCGAACTAAATAACCAAAAGATATTCTCCCACAGGATCAAGACTTTGCCTCCGAAATTTCTCCAAATACGGCTCTTAAAATTACAATTTGTTTTAACATTTTAAAAGCTTTGGCCAGAGGCTGTGGTGTGGGCATACAAGAGCAAAAAAATTCCAAAATCAAGGTATAATTTAAGACTTCCTGAATTGAAAATGAGATATTACAGTGAGAGATTGGTGTGCAAATGAGAGAGATGGTGGGAGCAACAGATATTTGAGGTGACGATGGAAAGGAAAATTAGAAAAATATTTGACAAGCAGCAAAGCCGAACATGAGACTGGATCTACTATGCCAGAGTTTCCCATTCAGACAGACAGGGCCAGGTGTGACCACAGCTCCTCCAACGCTGGCTCTGGACTCTGCATTCACACTCTAAGGACACTGCAAAAGGAGATACTCCAAATGCTTTTAGCTTGTTTTGAGTGGTCTTGACAACATTTTGTTCATTTCCGATGGTTATTTTAGTCGTTTTAAAGTAATTCTGGACGTTTTGAACTTTGGATAATTTGTTTTTTGTTTTTCGAATTTCAAGTACATTTATAAGCTAGCAGGCAGACAGATCAAATTTAACTAGTCAACGCTACTCAAAACTTAAATGAATCAAATGATGACTTTTGATAAATGTTTTATGTTACCCTTTTCAATATAAATGGGAAATGGTCACATATTTATATAGCGCTTTTCCACCTTCAAAGCACTCAATAGCACTTAATATCAAGGAACCACGCACCCATTCACAAACACACACACTCATAGTGCTCCCAGTGTACACTGACACTGGGAGCAAGGTGGGTTAAATGTCTTGCCCAAGAACACAACAGTATTTATTTGTGGGACCTAGAATCGCACCACCACCCTGTGGATCAGTGGATCTGACTCCAATGGTGTTTATGTTCAAGAGTGGGATTCGAACTGCCAGCATTCAGATCAGTGGAGAAACACAAACATTACCAACTGAACTACTGTCGCTGAACTTCATGTTGTAAATAAATAAAAAGTATTAAAGGTGCACTAACTTTTCTGGTAGAGGGTCCATCATCTACTTGTTGCCATGGAGATGTTATTGCTTTGTTTGAAATGTTTCACGGTGTGGTATTTAAATTATTTTTCTCCATGGAGATAAGTTACATGTCTTTCTATAGAGAGGCAAGCTTGCTTACAGTAATAATACATGCTTTTCATTATATTTTTGAGCAATAAAAACAATTGAATAAATCCAAATTAGATAAGTTGACTGTTATACTGTGGAAACATTTCAGGAAAAGCATTTACATCGCTATAGAGACAAGCAGGTGGCAGGTCCTCCACCTGAAAAGTTACCTTTAAAATGATGTATTTAAACTGTATACCATAACACATTTCATTCATTTAATTAATTTTTATTTATCAAATCAAATCAAATCAAACTTTATTTATAGAGCGCTTTTCATACAAAAAAATGTAACACAAAGTGCTTTACAAAGCATTAAAATCAGTCCCACCCACCAAACCCACCCAACCACCCCACAGCCAAACAACCCAACCCCAACACATCAATAAACACTACCAAACAACCCCCCACCCCAACGCACACTCCCACCCCCCACCCCAACACATGTTAAAATACCTTTGGTTTCATTTAAAATGTGTTTAATGCAATAGGCTGGATAAAGATGAACCAGATGAGAGAGCGCCACCAGAGGAACCATCTGCACCAGGAGCAGGGTCACCCGCAGCCACAGGACACCAGCCCAGGGCCCAGAGAAGAGATGAGGTCAAGACCAAACCTCCAGGGCCCACGAGCCAGGGCCCAGCAGCCACAGCCAACCACAGCTCCCGGTGCAGAGGGCTCCTCAGAGGAAACACTGGCAAATCTACAATTATTAAAAATAATAAAATAAGTCAAAACTAAACACGTAAATAAAACATAAGTAAAACATAAACACACTAGCCAGCCTAAATAAGACTAAATAAATAGAGAAGTAAACTAAAATGATAAATACTAATCAAAAGCTATGCTAAAAAGATGGGTCTTGAGCCTGCTTTTAAAAACCTGAATGTTCTCTGCGGCCCTGAGGTCCTCCGGCAGGCTGTTCCATAGACGGGGGCCATAAAACTGGAAAGAGGCCTCTCCATGCGTGTGTGTCCTGACTTTGGGAATAACTAGGAGCCTGCTGCCGGAGGAGCGCAGGGGCCGCGAGGGTTCATAGGATAAAGGCAGTTCTGTAAGATAAGAAGGCTCAAGACCATTATAAGACATTTAAAAACCAGGAAGAGCCCATTGAGAGTTTCTAAAACTTTCTATTACATTAAGAATTTCAATTGAAATGTTGACATAGTTCATTAAATGTGTGTGTGTGTGTGTGTGTGTGTGTGTGTATGTATATATATATATATATATATATATATATATATATATATATATATATATATATATATATATATATATATATATATATATATATATATATACATACACACATATATTGTTACAATATTATATATACACACATTTAATGAAATATATATATATATATATATATATATAATTTCAACTTTTTTTCCTGCGTATACTGATCGAGGCCTATCAGGACTTTGAAGTTTAAAGTGCTATCTGTTATGTGGGAGGAGCATGGCACCCAACAAGACAGTTAATCCCAAATCGGCTCCTCATATTCACCAAACCCTGATATTGACAAAGGCCTTGAGAACTGCTCTAACCCAAAGGTATGCACTTGTAGACTGAAAATTCTACTTTATAATGCCAGTCTAACAATCACAATCATAGTTACAAGTCTACTCCACGGTTTGCCCTCTCGTTCAAAGGTGGGGTGAGGGAGTTGTATTATTTTGCATGGGGCTGTATTCAATTCAAATGATTAGTTTATTCCATTTCCAAATAATATTGTTGATGTAGCAGTAGTTTTGTCATATCACTTTCTTAGACAAGTTCTGTACCTAAGTAACTTTAATATAATTTTAAAAAGAAGGAGAAATATTGATATTTACAAAGCAACGTATTCAAACTTAAAAGTGCCCTGTGTATTTTTTCTGGCTTTTCTCCATGAATATGTTGCCTTGAATGCTCAGCATGTCATTACACGTATCTATTTTGTATTTATTCAAATTACAGGTATTTTACCATTCAAAAACCATGCCGTGAGCGGACTTGCCTTTCCACAGATAATGCCATCCTGTGGAACATTTCAGTCAAAGCCATAACAAGTCTAGTGACACATCCACCAGAAAATTTACACAGAGCACTTTCAGCTGCCTTTGCTCTTCTCAGTAATTTCCTGTCTGCCTGCATGTTTGTGTCTGTCCACAGGGGGCCTCGGTGAGCACATGGACAAACAGCAGGCCCTGTGGTGTTAATGTGTCTGTGTGTTGATGTATGTGGGAGCAGGAGTTCACATAGACCACTGATCACTGCCTCTGGGCTCAAATGTGGTGAAAGTAGCAAAATTGACCATCTGTGTAGAATGGATGGAGTGGGGTATGCAAAATTGGCTTTGTAAAGGTACGCTGTGCAACTTTTACGGTGGAGGATCTGCTGCCCACTTGTCTCCTTGAAGTTAGTGTAGATTTATTCCATCACTTCTCCATCTGTGGTGGAAGAGGCACTCAGTTGTGTAACTTAAGTAAAAGTACAGATACCGGAGCAATAAAATACTCAAGTAAAATTACACTTCAGCAAAAGTATTAAAGTGCTCGTTTGAAAATGTACTTAAAGAACAAATAAATTCTAAATCAATAAAACAAAATTTAAAAAATGAAATTTACATTCTCTAATCAAATGATTACATTTTTATATAGCGCTTTTGCACCTTCAAGACACCCAAAGTACTTTGCATCAAGGAACCACTCACCCATTCATACACAAGTGTACACAGACACTGGGGGGTGTCTTGCACAAGGACACAATGACAGCATTCATCTATGGGAGTTGGAATTGCATCGCCAACCTGTGGGTCAGTGGCTCTGATCTACCAATGCCAAGAGCGGGACTCGAACTCTCGAACTTCGGATCAGAGGATGACCACACTATCTACTGTCGCCCTTAACTGAGCTATTGCCGCCCCCAATTCACACATCATTATGTCAGGTTTTTACAATTGATGGGTCATTAGTCTGTCAGTGCACAAAGACGTTACACAGTAACCTACTTGACTTACACTATCATCTGTCATCACCAATGCCAGTTATAAGACTTTTATATATGGTGATGGTCCTAAATATTACAATAGCCTGGTTTTTATGGTAGTCTCAGCTGTATCTTAATCAACCACAGCAACACAGCTCTTCTCAAGTATGACAATATCCAAATAAGAACTGATCCTCTCTCCACATGTTTGCATTGGACTGCCCACTGCTTCAGAAACAGCTTTACTTGGGCTTGAGCGGAGAATTTAAAATTATGGTTATGGACAAAAGTAATTATTTTTCTAAGAACCACATATACACCATTTCAGTGTTTATTTTTTTCTCCATTCTTTCATACTTATGGAGAGAAGTGAAATAATGTAAAAAAACAAAAATAGGAACATTAAAATCAGCTAATTCTGAAATGTATAGAAATTTAGCATTTTAAGCAATTAAAATGCGATGGTAAAAGTAATGATTCTATATCATTACTATATTTTAAGAAGTAATATCTAAAATTTTAATTCATAAATGTTGAACCTTATCATTTTACAGTACAAGTGACAAGAACCATTATCCCACAATATTTAACCACACAAAAAAAAAATAAAATAAGTAGGCTGTGGGATGTTCTGCTGTCCATAAGAGGTATTGGGGGTCAGTGTGGGTTGGTTTTCTATGTATTTTTATTCAACGAAAATGTACCCACAGGACTATAAACTGGGACGAAGGGGGCTTTTTTACTCTCACACACCTGGGATACTGTCCTGAAGAGGTCAGACTGCAGATGGCGGTGTCTTGCTACCAGTGGAGGGAGGACAACAGTGCCATCTACCTGTTTAAATCAACTGATTGGACACAGCCACATCGTGTAACCACTCTGAGGAAGACCACTAGTGAGCAGTCGAAACTATCAGGTATAAAAACAAACTAAACCTTGGTCTGGAAAAATAATCTCTTAAAATAAGTCAACAATGCACAATTCTCTGGGGGGCTTTAAAACAGCTTTGTAGCCCCTGCAGAACTTTTTTGCTATGAAGATCAGTAGCCCCATGCAAAATAATACAACCCCAATGCAAATGCCGGTCATTAGAGTTTGGTGATATAATTTGAAAACTAGCAATATAAGAGTTTACAGCTAATTATCATTATTAATGTAGTAACTGTAGTAATGTAGTAATATATATATATATATATATATATATATATATATATATATATATATATATATATATATATATATATATATATATATATATATATATATATATATATATATATATATATATATATATATTTATATTTATATTTATATTTATATTATATGATAGATATACATATACACATTGTGAGGACTAATGACTTTAGCATGATGTGCAATATTTTTCCCCTAATTTCTGTTTATATTTCTTACACCTGTGTCTATGGAGGGGCAGCTGGGGTCTTTCTGTCACCCGAGCACTTACAGAGAGATTGGGTGGTGACAAAGTTGGAGTTCTAAAGTAATGAGCTTATTAGAGGAGACATATGGAGGGAGAGGGAGAGAGAGAGGGAGAGACAGAGAGAAAGAGAGAGGGGGGGGGGGAGAGAAGAAAGAGAGGACAGATGGAGATGGGGGACAGAGAAAAATGAGGGCTAGAGAGAGAGAGAATGAAAGAGTGACAAGATGGAGAGAGAAAGAGAGAAAAAAGGAAAGAAGAGGGAGAGACCAATCGATTTGTAATCATGGTCTTAACCAGTGCTGATGTGGGGTCAGTCCTTCAAACACTTCTGCAATTATTACAGTGAGAGGCATTGATCACACAGAGTCTTTTAAAACACTTGGGACTAAACTGCAGCTATTATATTACTGTTATAAAGTAAACATTGGCTTACCAAATCTGATAATTATTTTTTTCTCCGTCTCTCTCTCCCTAGTTTGTAACTAGTCCCCTCTCTATCTCCCCTTCTTTCTCTCTTCTGTCTTTCTTTTCTGCACTGCCCCCCTCTCTCGCCTCTCTCTCTCTCTCCATCTGGTCCCTGTACCCCTGTGTCCTCAGGCAACTGTCACAACACCTATATGATTCTACAAAGACTTCTGACTCTCATGAATTACTACAATAGTACTATCTATACTTCAATAGAGGTAGTGCACAAGGAAGGGCAAAACTACGCCAAAAGTATTAAGTATTTTGTTACTGCTGATGGAATATGTATAAGCACTTATTAGGATGTCAAGTCAAAGGATGTATATTAAGGTGGCTACTAATGGACAATGTTGCTCTTATTACATTCAATATTATTAGTTTAAAGTACTTAGTCAGATGACATAATTGTAGTTGTAAAAATGTCTTCTTTCATCTCCTCCTCTCTCGATAATCCCCCCCACCCGCTATCTCTCTCCTACTCGTTCTCCCCCCTCTTCCCTCTCTCTCTATCTCTATTCTCTACACAATCCCTCCCCTCTATTTCACTCTCTCTTGCCCTGCTCTCTCTTCTCTTCCTATCTCCCTCTCCCTATAATACTTCTCTCTTCTTTCCCCCTCTCTTTCTTATTCACCCACTGTCTCTCCTTTCTGTGCCCCCTTTTGCTCTCTCTTCCACAAGTGGCATTTATGGGAGTTTGGCTGCTGTAGATTTGAACATATTCTCTTAATACAAAAGTGCTTTGTGCCCTGGCTCCAGGTGCTTTCAAATAAAACTCTTTAATCCTTCAGCCTTTTTGCTAAGAACACAGAGAACACCTCGTCTCAGCCTCACCAGAGGAACACAGACACTTCTACTGAGTCCAAGACCTGCAAATATTACCTCAAGAATATAAAGGGAGAAAGTGACTACACACTTAAAGTGCATATGACAGGTTAGACTAGACTAACAGTTAACTGATCTACAGAGCTGACATGCAACATCAACTGCCTGTCTCCATGGGCATAGATCAGTTTAATGCCATACTGCAGAACATTCCAGGCATAGCATTAAAAACTCCCTGTGGTGGACAGTTCAAGTTACACCTTTGAGTATGAGTCAAATGCAGAGGACACATTTTTCTACAGGTGACAACAGTAATATACACGAAACAAAAATATATATATTGTGATCCAATAAATGTATAGATAGAATATAATTTGCAAGTGGTTTTGTGTATAAAACCTGCTAATCCTGTAGTTGAGGCCTTTATTAAGCAGGTTCTGAAATACAACACAATAATTCTTGTTGTATTAGTTTAGCTGATCAATATTTAGTCATTCTCATTCACACTCTTGGACACATAAAACTTCCACTGTAAATTCAATTGGAATTGTGAAACCTAAATTGCAAATCTAATCACAATCAGAAAAGATGTGTTCCAGATTTGTTCTACATTTACACACAAACTGAGAATGACCACACAGGCTATTATATTACCAATAATATACCTTCTTTGTTCTGTTACCAAGCTACAGTAAAAACTCACCCATTTTTCTTGTTTTCATTTGTGCCTTTCACTTTCTTTGCTCCTGATAATGATCCTTCTAAATTTCACTCACGCTCCACTTTGCAGGCAGGAAAACGGTAAAAAGGAAAAAAAGATGAGTAGCTTTTGGTGGAGAGAGAGAGAGAGAGAGAGAGGGAGAGAGGAGGGGGGAGAGAGAGAAGGAGAGAAATGGAGGGAGAGAGAGGTTGGTGATTGATTGAGGCAGAGTACAAAGACGAGGTTTAAATCATTAGTGAAACCATTATCGTCGACGGCAACCTCTCTGTCATATAAATCACTTGTTAACTTACTGTGTTACTGTGGCATTGTGGGAGCAGAGGAAATGTGCCTACGTGCTACGGCTGTTACTGGGGTACTAGAGGTGGGTAGAGTAACCAAAAATGTGATATAGTAAAAGTAATGTTACTTCAAAATTATACCCAAGTAGAAGTACAAAGAAGTGGTTCAAGAAAGTACAATAAAGTGTAAAAGTATTTGGCAACTGCTACTTAAGTATCTGATTTTATCAGAAAGTCAATGTAGCAACTGTGTAACTTTTCAGCCAAGTAATACAAAAATAAAAAATAAAACATGTTTTGTTTTTTTAATTTTTTTATTTGACTGAAAAAAACATGCATCCTTAGTGTGACTGGGCTTGCATCTCCACAAACCTGACTCTCATTTGGCCTTTCCATGCCTGTTCCATGGAAATATTGTTCCTTTGGCTATAAACTTCCACAGTGTCACTTAAAACACATATCTATCTCCATGGAACCAAGGTACGGTTTAAATTATCTACTTCCATGGATCATGCAGTTGACTTTCCACCTGCAGAAAGTTACACTATGTTGCTTTAGATAATTCTTTTATTCACATTTTCATATAGCGCTTTTCCACCTTTAAGGCACTCAAAGCACTTTTATATCAAGGAACCACTCACCCATTAACACGCACATTCATACACCAGTGTACCCAGAGACTGTGGGAAAGGTGGGTTGAGTGTCTTGCCCAAGGACACAATGACAGTATTCATCTATGGGAGCTGGAATCACAAGGTCAACCTGTGATGTCTACCAATGATGTTTATGTCAAAAGCGGGACCAACCTTCAGATCTGTGGACAAACACTCTACTGTACTGAGCTACTGTCACCTTATTGGTATTTCCCCCAAAAATAGTCCATAACATTTTGACATAATAAGTTATATCAGACGAAGCAGTGCAAGACACACAAATGTTCTTTAATATTGTCATCATAAAGCTTTTGTCACTTGTAACCAAAACTTTTACAGTTACTTCAATAACAATATTACTTAAAGTATGATCTCTGAAAACTACTCAGAGAAGTACAAGCTCTTTTCTAAAGTTGTTTAAGCTCTGGATGTTACACCAGGATAAATGGGTTATGATATGAAGAGGGAGAGGAGGAGGAGAGGGTGCATTGGCCGCCTGCCTGGGAACTGCGCAATAATGATTTGGCCCGAAAAGCTCTGGTTCACTGCAGATGGAGGGATCAAAACTCTGAAAGTCCACTCTCTGATTTGGCTTTGGTAGTGCATAGTTGGATAGTTGGAAAGTGGCCTACAGCGATATTTAGTCCATGATGAAGAAATCAGTTGTGTTCCCAAAGATCAAGGTGAAATGTCATGTAGTTAATTGAATTATTGAGTCTGGGTTGCTAACATTGTTAACATGTATTTTTGAACTATGAAAGCTGCCAGAAAAAGTAAGAGAATTATACCTTTCTTTTCAATTATCGAGAAGATTAATTGACTGAGTAATGAAGTAATTAGGTATTATGTAAGTAAATAAAAGGCTTATCTGTTAAAAAATAATAATAATTAAAGCCGCAAGTGGCAATGATGGCCCTCACCCAGGGACTCATGACTACCCCTGCATTGCATTCTCCTCACTCGGCCACCGCCCAGTCCACTATCTGTCCCCCTTCACACCATTTCTATAGTGCAGTGTGGCGATTGCTTTATACTGGTGGTGCCCATGGCTTTGAACCAGCAACCTCGTGCATAATACAGATATGGTGTAATTGACTTTTTTGCATATTTTTAAGCCTACAATTATTTCCCCAAGTTTCATGGCAATTGGACGATGTTGTGTCTTTTATGTGTATCATAGGGGGAAGTGGCCATGTGCTTTTTTCTTAGTTCTGTTTATGTTTGGATTCTGCACCCATAGTTACATTTCTGGTGAGGTTGCCGGGCACTGTTGTGCATGGGGCCAATTGGATTTTCATGGTTAAATAAAGGTTAAATAAATAAATAAATATTACTCAAAGATTTCCTTAAAGCAATTCTCCTACCAGCAATTTTTGTTTTGTTTGCTCTAAACCACATGTGTCAAAGTCAAGGCCAAATGCGGCCCTCCACATCATTTTATGTGGCCCTCGACAGGGTAAGTTAAAAGGTATGATGGCCTTAAAATCTCAGTTTATCAGGAGATACACAGTTACACAGCCATATTTTTACATCTAGGCAAATGCATATGCAATATTTGTAACTTGAATAAGTCATAAATACAGAAACAGTTAATTAACAAGTTGAAAATTGAGTTAGATTTATTTTACATCTGGCCCTTTGAGAGCAGCCATTTCTGCTGGTGTGGCCCTCTGTGAAAATGTGTTTGACACCCCTGCTCTAAACACATATCAACTATTTATAGTTGATGTTCCATTTTAAATATTACTTAATACAGTCTAACCATTCCACATGGAATCCATTTCCCATACATCCCTTCAGCTTTGATGCTTAGCCCCCTTGTGACTGAATGCTGCTGAACACAGACTGAGCAGGTCAAAGATGATGGATGACAACTATAGAAAAGAGGGATCACGGCTGGAGGTCTGAGGAGTGATTGGACCAGAAGAGAAGGGAAAGAGAGGAGGAGAAAAAGAGGGAAGGAGAGAAGGAGGTAGGAGCTAGGAAGAAGCTGTCAGGATGATTTGAGCCTGCCCTCCACAGACCCTGACGCTGCACTTTTGCCTATGAGCATCAGCAGTAGTAGTATAGTAGTAATAGTAACAGCAGTAGTAGCAGTAGTAGTAGCCATATATGAAAAGGCTTGAACATGATTTTTTCCATGTATTTGAGCAATAATTTGTCTTGCCCCACTACAGTTATATTAAGTCAAACAAAATCAGCTGTGTGTTGTCTGCATGTAATTATAAAACGTTTTACTGTCTGAGAATCAGGAAGTGCACATTAGCATGCTAGTTGTTGTTAGCATTACTGTGACTGTAAAACTATGTTCTGGTCTCTGAATGTTGTGAATTAGATTAGATTAGTTTCTTTAAAGGGGACAGTGCAATTTCATAAAATACATGATTAAACAAGATAACCTAAAAAAGAGGCTATTTTTCATCTATAGTCTCCTGGTCCCAATGTTAGAGGAGCAATAAAAAAGAACATTCACACAGGAAAAATATAAAAGCACTTATAAACTTATCACAGTGAAAAATTGGGATGCTCCAAATGCATAGGATAACTGAGGAATAACTTTGGACCACTGCAAACTTTTTAAAGAAGACCCAATGTGTTTGCATCTGCTCTATAGCTATAGTCTATAACACCCATGGCTCATTATGTATAATTTGCACATTTTAAATCACGATGTTCATTTAAAACAGAGGTTAGCAACCTGCAAGCGATTAAAGATAGCTCAAACATGCACAAATCACTCACAAATACTCACAACTTGTGGTGATTAAATTGTGAAATCGAGTTTCCATAATAGGCCTGTTTTGAAATGAACTAGTTGTTTTTAAGACAATAAAATTCAGATAAAGCAATTTGTTCCAATTACTACCCATCCTTCCTCTATCTTTATGTCCTTTAACATGTGAATTTGTGTATGCTTCCCTTTTCCCACTGACCATACTAGTCCAAGGTCTAAGGTCTAACTTCAAAATAAAATGTTAGGGAGGATGTTAAATCACTTGTGAAATGAGAAGTGTGAGTGAGTCATAATAGGTCTGGTTATATGCTGATCATAGCAAGGCCAGGGCTAGATGTCCTTCCTTCCTCTACCCTCCAATCTCCTATCTCCTTGTTTCCTTTCCTTGCTCTTAAATCTGGTATGTATGAATCTTAATGAAAACATCTCCCATGCTGTACGACCATGTATCGATTTGGGCACGGTGCTTGGTCAAATGTGGTGCATTATGGATTCAGGATTACCATCTTAAATTGCAATCAGGCGCTTGGCAAATTAGATTATCTCAAGGTTGTGTAATAATAAAACAGGCCCTGTCGAAACGCAAGAAGGGTAGACATGGAAATGGGATTAAACAAGGACTGACCCAGAACTTAACTAGGCCTAAATAAACTAAACCAGGACTAAAGCAGGACTGAACCAGGGCTAAACCAGGACTAACCCGACTTAACTAGAACTTAACCAGGCCTAAAATCAACTAAATCAACTAAACTAAGACTGAATCAGAACTAAATCAGGACTAAACAAGGATTAAACCATGACTGAACAGGACTAAACCACGATGAAACCAGGACTAAACCAGGACTAAACTAGAACTAAACTGGGACAAAACCAGGACTAAACTAGGACTGAACCAGGACTAAACCAGGACTTTTCCTACGTAACTTTTCTGGTAAGGTGTTTACTACCTGCTTGTTATTTGCCTGTAATGTTCCACAGTATGGTATTAAAGGTAGCTATTCAATTGCAGTTGTTTTATATTGCCAAAAAACACCTTGACCTACAGGTTGAGCAGGCTCGCCTCTCCATATACTTGACCTGTAACTACCATCTGCTTGTATCTATGGAAATAGATACATTTCATAGCATACAGTGTAACATTTTAAGAAAACCAATTACATCTCCACTGACACGTGCAGGCGGTAGTCCACCAAAAAAGTCACAAAGTGTAGATTTAAATTTGCATTGGACTGTTAGCAATCTAAAACATACCCTGAAAGGACCCGACGAAAATATAATAAGCAATGTGTGCCAATCATAATTAAACCAAAAAACAACATATTAAAAAAAAT
This sequence comes from Periophthalmus magnuspinnatus, assembly GCF_009829125.3. Classification (NCBI taxonomy): domain Eukaryota; kingdom Metazoa; phylum Chordata; class Actinopteri; order Gobiiformes; family Gobiidae; genus Periophthalmus; species Periophthalmus magnuspinnatus. The sequence continues at coordinate 28,198,369 of NC_047146.1, read as the reverse complement.
AAATAAATAAATAAAAGAAAAAAGAAATCAACATATCAACGTATGAGAATACCAAATCGCAAAAAAATGTATTGAATTAGAGAAAAAAAATGCATTCTAATAATTTGTCAAGTGACCCATTGCATGTGGCAGAAACCTAGTGCCTTCTATTTGCAATGCATTAAAGACAAATTGTTGTGTTGTCTCCACCCTGCCCCTGTGTTGCGTTCACATTATATCAATAATACATAGGTGGATTTGACTGCTCTGATCTGAATTTAACATGCCTTTGTGAGTGGGACAAATGCATCAATATTTCACCAGGTGGTGTTTGCTGAAAGGTTGAAAAGGCCTGGACTGCACTCTGCTCTGTGCCAACTCTGTCTCATTCAGATGTATGTACAGTGTATGTTTGCATTATTTAGGATTAACAAATCTGGTATCAATGTTTTTCACTGCTTAAAGGTAGTATATATAGCATGGTTTAAAAAAGGAACTACAATCATAACTGGACCTGGGTTGCAAGTGCCTTAGCCTGCAGATAGAGGATGCATGCTTTTCACATTCTCAGTACATGGCAGGCCAAAAGTTCAGAACCTTCCAAATTCACTCTGTGAGCTGCAGAGGCTACACTAGCACTAATTAATGACTGACTGCAGGTTTTCAGGTTTAGGTAGTGAGGATTCAGATTAGAGAGAATTCTGGTCAGTTCTCATTTACAAGAATTATTTTCTCCAGTTTAGCCTTAATTTAGTTTTGGGATAGTCCTGCTTTAGGCTGGTTCTGATGTGAAAACTGTAGTCAACTACTGCATACTTAATGGCTACTGGTATATAGCCCTAAAAGGATTACAAATTACAAGCAAGAACGCAAGTCTGTACCAATGGCCCAACTGACCACCATCAATCATGTATGCACACATTCATATAAAGCAAGATGCTTGAAGTGTCTTGCATAAGGAGCCGGGATTCAAACCTTTAACCACCTTAACCACAGGGCCACTGACTCACCTGTTTAGTCGTTAATAATTACCAGTTTAGTTTTGTGAGTATTTCCAGTACTGGTGGTCTAATTGTTGGTTATTTAGGTGTCCTACAGCTAGGAGTATTTTAGTTCTGTGAGGCCTCCAGTGCTTGTTTGTGTGTGTGTGTGTTTGTGTGTTTGTGTGTTTGTGGGGGGGGGGGGGGGGTAATAGAGCTGTTAGGTCTGGGTCGAAGGTCACGGAGGTGTGTGTGTCTCCGTGGGGGGTAGAGTATGTCCTCACTGATTGTCGGCAGCAGGTCGGACATTAGTCACATATCAGCATCTCTACATCTCTGTCTAAAATTGTGTCTCTCTTAAACACATGTACGGTATGTGGCACATTTGGTTAAGCACTTGCCATATAACCAGAAGGTGTTACCCAAATGCATATTGCCAGTGCATTAACCTCAATATTAAAGAACAGATGAGACACAATAAAGTACTAAAAAAATCTCATTATATGTTGAATGTAGTAATATTATATGGACACTGCAAAACACGATGATGTATCTAGATTGGATATAGACAGAGAGTTTGTCATTTTCCAGATGTTTGTGACTTTAAAATCAAGTAAAAAAAAAAAAAAATTTGAAGAAGTATTTTTCATTTCCATTTCATCCAACGATTATTTAATATTTATTTAATTTTTTATAAGTTCAATAATCATGGTTCCATTATTGCAAACAAGATACATATTCTGAATTAAATGAACACATTTTTGCAGTGTATACCAGTGAATATGCAAGAAATTAGCATGCTGTTAATCTGTCAATAGTTCATGTTCATCTCTTCCCAAAAAACTTTGAACGATTTGAAAAAAAAGACCAAACAAAAACCAACAGCACCAGTCACCCTAAAACCATTACATAAATCATCTAAACAAGATTTGTATTTCAATTTCTCAAACTCTCTCAGGCTATAGACTTGAGTTCAGCACCACAGAGACTGTCAGCAGTAAATCTTCAGTTTACAAAGAGGAGATACACGAGTACATGGGCTCATCTCATTCGGGACAATGGAGCTGTATGTACTTAGACAAGGACACCATTGTAACTCTGCAACATGCTTCAATGTTGACCTTTTGCTAGCCCATAAAAAACAAGATAGAGCCGCATCTGTTCCTTGCAAAATAATGTGCCAAAATCCCGTGCCTAAGAAACTGAAATTGGCTTTGTCAAGAAGTGGAGAGGCTACAGTTGGTGAGTGCTGTGCTGGCTTTTTCTGGTGGTACTCAGATTTGGAAATCTCTATCTAATTGCATTTACTTTAGGCGAGTTTTGGTTCAATTGTGGTTCAGTTTCATCTATTTCTTTATGTTGTGGTTTGGACCTGGTTTAGTCCTCATAGTTTTGTCCAGTTGTTGCTCATACTGTGTCTTAAATGAAGATGTTATCATCACTGCATAACTTTTCAGGCAGATGATCTGTCACCTTCTTGTCTCCATGGCTTGTCTCCATGGAGATGGTATTGCTTTGCCTGGCATGCTTCAGAATGGTATTTGCTGCAGAATGGTATTCAACTATCTCAATAAAGAGAAGCAGATGACGGCCCCAGGCCAAGTTACAAGACGGATCTATGGTGAGGTGAGCACGCTCAGTGAGAACTCATGTTTTTTGAGCAACAAAAACACTCATAATAAAATAAATCCTAAACAGATATGTAGCTTAATGCCATACTGTGGAAAATATCTATATAGACAAGCAGTGGATGTACCCTCCGCCTGAAATGTTACACAGTGAACCTTTAGGACCACAGTAGCTTTTCACATAAGCCAACTCTCTTTCATTAGCTGTTATTGACAATCTTGACTCATCACACTAGTATTGCCCTGTAAGCCACAAAATCTATTTATCCTCCTTCTGTCCCCTACCCGTGTCCCTGCTTACCCACCATGCACTGGTGCATCTTCCAATCCCTCCCATGTCTTTTATCTGAGCTCTCCGTATGTCTAATTCCCTGTATCTCTCGCTCCAAGTAACTCCGAAACACAGCCAAAAATGCCAAATGATGGACACCAAATCCTCTAATCTGGGTTAAATCTTGTGGAGTGTGAACGCGTCCTGGAACAGTAAATGTGTTGTAATTAGACTTTGATAATTAGAGGCAGGAGACCAAGGGAGGTCCCACAGAGATTATTATGAGAGAGATAGAGCCAGAGGAACAGGAGGAGAGTGGGATGGAGTTTGCCCAATGCATCCAGCAAAACAGAGGAAATATTTAAGACAAAATTTAAATCTATTACTTTAAGAAATAGAAGTAGTAGTAGTTGCAGTATAGTTGTTATGAAATGTGTACATAATTAAGTTCTATGTAAAATTTAGAACCAAAATTACCCTAATTTTCAATGACTTTTAGAAGTATCAAAACACGACATAATTAAGAGATTATTTTTCCATAGTTGAGCAGCTCTATGAAGTAGGTGGTAATAGTAGCAGTAGTAGTAGCAGCGGTAGTAGTGGGTGGGAGTAGTAGTAGTGGTGGTAGTAATAGCAAGAGTGGTAGTAGTAGTAGTACCTCAAAAAATATCAATATAACTACATCTTCAACCTAACCCGTTGCCTACTTCTGAACTCATTCCTAATCCTACTCATCTTTCTGTGCTCAAAGAAAACCTAAACATATTTTGCCCTGCCATTTAACAATTCAAAAATAAAGCAAAATAAAGCAAAGCAAAAACAGTCTTATCCTTACCTGCAATCCAGTTTTTCGATCTCAAAGTGTGGGTTAAAGTTGAGGACGATTCGTTGTAAGGGCTCTGGAGCTGTAATGACCCAGCGACAGTTCTGATGAGGGGGGTACTCCAGAGGGTACCCGGGTGTGGTGATGTATCCCGCCTGGCTGGCATCCAGGTACCCACCGCAGGGTTCAGACACTGTGAGGGGAAAGAAGAAGAGGAATAAATACTGTGTACAAGTATGGTAGTATCAACTTTTCGAAAACCTATTAATAGCAATTCTAATCTAATATACTACCTCAGTTTCATTACAATAGGTTCAAGTAAGTAGGTATATTTTATTTGATTCTGAAAAAGAAATAAATAAGTACACTTTTGGGAAGGATTAGCCATATTGTCTTTGCCTGTTATGTTTTAGGATGATAAGATAGCATTTATGGCATCCTATTAAAAACAATGTACAAACAAATCTAAGTAGGCTACTGTGCAATTGTATTTTCTTTTTTTTAATTTAAGGTAATTGAATTTGGCTGTCAGTTATGAAAATTCACTTTAGCTTATCTATAAATTAACACAGCATGGCTAGCGCTGGTCACCGCAACAGATAAGCCCGATAAACTTTATGTTTTCCAATGGGGCTAGGATATTCAACCCACAATGCAATCTGTGTTTGGGAAACCATAATGGACGAGGGGTCAAAATTCACATCCCCATGAAGATGTACAAAGACTCTATTTTGACCCGGAATAGCTGAAACATCTTTACCCACATGGACAATACTACACTATAATTACCATAAAGCCTAGATACTGTTACTGAGCGAACCCACTTGTCAGTAGTCATATGTCTGTGTCATGTCCAATACAAAAGTACTCTTTCACATTCCAGTTGTAGGCTATATAGGACCATGACATAGATGAGTAAGTCACATAGCAATAGCAATACCCAGCAGCATAATACTACACACTATTCCAATGTACTGTTACTATGGAGCCTATTGTGCGTACTCCTAGCTGCCATATTTGATTGACTATTTTGTTAACTATTGGTGTGAGAAGAAACTTGTTAAAAACACTGATGTATTATGAGTGACAGTCCAAGCTTGTAAATGACCAAAAAAAAAGCAAAGAAAAAAAATGTGTTATTGATATCCCAGCAGCATTGTCAATAAAAGACATTATTTGAATTCAGAGCCAATAAATGTTTACTTCCAAACAAGGCGCTTTAATAAAAACAGCATCTGTGAATGTCATCTGTTCGCTTAAGAGAAATAAACACAGATATAGGAGACTATAGGAGGCCATATTTTCATGTTTATTACAGCCTGAAGGTATAAAGCAGTTTTCGTTCAAATGTTTTATTGAAAAATCACATTCACAAGTATTAAGTTATCCAAAGGACCTCTATATCTGTCTTTCTGCCACCTGCAAGTCTTCATGGAGATATTATTGCTCATCAGTGGTAGAAGCTATTGAAGTACAAGTACTACAAGTACTATACTTAAGTAGAATTTTTACTCATCTGTACTTAAGATTTTTAGGTATCTGAAGTTACATTTTACAGTGGATGATTTTTATTTTTACTTCATATGATCTAAGGAGTTATTTTTACCATGTCCGTAGTAACATCCTGACTAAAGTTTTCAAGTCCAGGCTTCGGCATTGAGCAAACAAAATTAAATACACACCATTCAAACGAAAAATTAAGAAGCTGATTTGTATTGCAACTGCTGTGCAAAATATGTATAATGTTTTTAATCAAAATCACTACATTTAACAGTTTAATAACTTAACAACACTTTTTTTTCTACTTTTTACTCTTACAGTAGATTCTTAAACGGGTACTTAAATACTTTTACTAAAGCTTTTTTTTTTTTATGTGATACATTTACTTGAGTAACTTTTTACATTTGTATATGCACTTTTACTTAAGTAAGAAAATTGAGTACATCATCCACTAGTGTTGTTCTAGCGTTTATTAAACTACAGTTGTTTCTATTGCTAAAAAATATACCTCGACAGGCATTCAGACCGTGCTTTCCTTTCCACAGATCTGACCTGTACCTTGGCCTGATTGCGTCACCTGCTTGTCTCGTTGGAAATAGATAAACTTATTCTATACTGTGGAACATTCCAGGCAAACCAATACCATTTCCATAAAATAATTACATGGTGGACCTTTACTCATACATGTTAAATCTGGCAAAAAAATTGGTGCACTTGTATACTAACTTTCTATAGCCTACATTTTGTCATTTGCAACTATGTTTGACTACCATAAACTGTAGACAGCCTCTCAAATTGTGCAGAGCAAAAGGGAAAACATATCCAGTTGCATGATGACTGGACAGACTAGCCTCAGGGTGGGAGGGGCATTATAAACACTGCAGCCAATGTAAACAAGAGTAGTTTGAACGCAAAGTGAGTCATTTATTTCTAAGTAGTGCTTTAATAGATTTTTAATGACAATTCAGGTTCAAACTAGCATCCAACAGCTTATCCTGTTCCTCTATTTGTGTGTTTACGGGTACCATAGCCAAGTCAAACTACTCAGCAGATCGGCCCATGTCTCCTCTCTATAAATAGTTGGGCTACTGTAAACCAACTGAAGGACAACATCAGCTCTCTCTCTCCACTTCATCAACTATAAACACCCAAACTCTCACGGCCTTTTCAATACGTTCACACGCAGATAAGTTCAGTACTTTTAGGCTCTCATCGCTCAAATATTAATTAGTAAACATTTATTCCCAATGTATTTGTGGAAGCAGTAAGCAGTAAGAGAATAGAATAAATGAATATACATTTGAAACACAGGTAAAGTAAACGCTTAATTTGGGTGGTTTCTCAAACTGTGGTAGATGTTCTATTTGTGGTAGCATAATTTAATAATTGCACAATTTGTCATGGTGATACTTTAACATTTTTAATATGGTTTTGTTACAGTCAGAATGGTTTATGGTTTTATTAATTGTGAAAAGTGCTATGCTTTTTTACACAGTCACATTAGAATAAAATGGCGGACCCACTGAAAGATTTTCACTGGATAAATTCAAATTACATATCTCAAAGGTCCTGTACCGACTTTCTTTACCTGTATCTGAAAATTTGTCTGACCCCCGGATAGGTATTTCGTATTAGCAGCTCTGTTCGCATCTATAAAGCACGTTTGCAATTAAAAAGCATTTTACTGTCTGAGGATAAGGAAGTGGGTAATTTGCATGCTACTTGTTAGCTTTATAGTGACGGCAAAACTCAGAAAGTTGTGAAATTAGTTGAAATTATCAATTATGAACTCATCTCGCCAAATAATTTGGATGCTCTGAATTCATAAGGTAAGTGAGGAATAAGTTTGGACCACTGCAAATGAGATGTCTTTTTCATGGTAAATGGTCACATTTTTATACAGCATTTTTCCACCTTCAAGCACTCAAAGCACTTTATATCAAGGATTAAATGTTTTGCCCAAGGACACAACAACATTATTCATTTTTTTTACTTTGTGTCTTCAATGTTTAATTCATGTTTTATTTATATGAAATACCAATCACTAACCACTGTCTATTACACTCAACAGGGACTGCATTTACCCATTGATACAGTAACCTTGTTCTGCTGTCTTTACCATTACCACTCTGTGTAGCTGTTTAAAGTATACATAATAAACCAAATGAGGGTTGACAAAATTGGCTGTTTTTTGGCTCATGCAAAACCCACACAGAAGATAAATTGAATGGCATCTGGCAGCACAAAGCGCTATCTCTCTCCACTGTCTGTAAACAAAAAGCGCTAACCCACTTCTCTCTAACTACTTGCTCCTTCCCTGCGCCATCCCGCTGTGAGCCGAGCAGTCCTGTCTATCTCGTCCGATCTGCATCCAATCTTTCTCCCGATACAGTAACACAGGAGTCAAGTTTCTATGCCCATCCCCACACAAAACAGTCAGACACATTTCAACTCTGCACCACCTGGATTAACGTTTAACCACTCTGGAATCTCACAGCAGCCCAAGCCAAACACCACTTATAGAACAGGGCTTAGCTAAGAGTGCAGCAGGGGATGACTGGCTATAAGAAAGGATAGTGGCTTATTAAAGTTAACATGGTTATGCAAGTCATAATGTTTTCAATTGGGCAGGAAGATGAGCTATTTTTAAAGGGCACATATTACAATACTTTTTTATTCATGTTATAATGTTGTTTGCTCATTAAAAACATAACTGGTGTTTTCTTTCATTTAACACACAAACCCTTCTCGGAAAACATTCTATTCCTCCTCCACATCCCATGTCATGCGGTAATAAAGGTGCTTGACTGTGTTTTTGAATTCCATACACCTTCACTAGAATCATCCGGATAATTTCAGCGCTGGATTTCTCCATCTCCACTGAACCAAATTTAAAATTTTGCTGTTAACTTGAAAACTACTACTTCATAACATCACAAGGTGAAACAGAGCATTTTGAGCTTTGGAGATGTAGACAGGCTAATGATAAAGGATTACTCAAACATGTGTGAACGTAACAAAACACAACTGAGTATGTTTTTGACCATGGCTCAAAGCTCACAAGAGTCAATTTTGTGTAATATAAGACATTTAAGGCAAAGTAGTAACTCCACAGAGACAAGCATGTGGCAGACACGGCACAAAAAAGGTATCTAAAGACATTGATTTTTGTTTTTGTTTTGTTTTTTTGTTGTTGTTTTTTTTTTGGGGGGGGGGGGGTTATTATTTTTTATTGGGTTTTTTTTTCCTTTTTGTTTATTTTGAGCATGCTGTAAAGTGTAAAGATGGGCATCTGGTCTACCTTTGAATTCATGCAAAAAGGCCTTTTATAGTGGAACACCCAAGACAACTGACCACGTAGCCACAGCACTGACACTCATTCAAGTCTTATGCCTATGAAATCAGTTAGTAATTATAACAAAGCAATATAATACAGAACCATTTATATAATTAAGCTCTCAAAATGTCAGAATGCACAGCCCTGAACGTGGTAATGTAGGTGCACTTTTATTCATCTATGTTTAATATGGTTTTAGAGGTGAAGATTTATCTTCTCTCATTCTCACCATCTCTCTCCTTCTGCCTCCTTCTTTCTTTCTTTGTCCCCCTCCTCTTCCCAATCTCTCTCCCCCTCACACGCTTCTTCTCTGTCACCTCCCCTCTTTCTCCCTCTATTTCTCTCTCCCAATCTCTCTCAGCTTTTCGCCTCTCTCCCTTCCTCTTCCTTCCTCTTTCACCTCCCCTGTCTCTCTCTCTCCCTTCCTTCCTTTCTTCCTCCCTCTCTCTCTCTTTCCTTCCCTCCCTCCCTTTTTCTCCCTCCTTCTCTCTCTCTCTCTCTCTCTCTCTCCCTCCCTCTCTCTCTCAGTCTCCCTCCCTCTCTCCCTCATTTTCACCCTCCCCTCTTTCTCCTCCCTCTCTCTTAGCTCTCAGACGGCTGTAGATCTGATGAATAAGGCTCGGATAGTGCATAGACAGGTGCTGTGTGAGCAGAGGAGGTGTCAGGCCCTACTCAGTCATGAAGTGATTAGCACTTAGAAAACAGGTTTAGGTGAGGAAGCAGTGGTTTGTGTCCTTATTTGTTTTAGATTTACCTGGATGGCTCAAAAGCGTGCGGGCAAGTCAATTCAATGTCTTGCCCAAGTACACAACAAAAGCATTCATCTGTGGGAGCTTCAATCGCATCGCCAACATGTGAGTCGGTAGATCTGACAGCTCAACCAATGATGTTTTATGTCAGGCTTGGAATGAGCAGGCTTGGAAATGCCAACCTTTGGATCAGTGAACATATGCTTTACCAATGGAGCTACTGTTGCCAAGTTGAAGGTTTCAGTGCTTGTTTCTCAGTGATTATTACTTTGCCTATATTGTACTTTATGCCATCACCTTGCATTTTTATAAAGAATATATACAACTTTTACACAACATTCCTTGAACATGGCTAGGGAGTGCTGCCTGCTGATTTTCTGCTGAATTCCCACCCACAACCAGTAAATTGCCGGTTCAAACCCTAATCATGTGCACACTGTTGTTGCGCCCTTGGACAAGACACTTCACTTTATAAACCACTTCAGTATGGCATTTGTAACAAGGCCCATCGCGATAGCAAAGTTTGATATATTGCTTAAGTAAATATAGACGGTAAATGATCATATTGAAATTAATTTATGCCATTGACACAATAACCCAAGAGCAGTTTAAACCACAAAAACTGTTCTAAATGTACAATATTATAAAAAATAATGTGAGCTGCAATAAATACCAGAATGAAACACTTTATTACTTAGTTTGCATGTGTAATGAGTCATAGAAGTTATTAATTCAACCTTTTGGGATTTAAATCTTATTGTATAGCCAAAAAATAACCATAAAATTCTCAGTAGTGCAAAGAATAATAAATAAATTGTTCCAGCTTTCATATATCGAACGATAAGTCGATATAGTAATTGTCATGACAGGCCTACTAGAAACAAAAAATATATTCATTCAATAACAACATAAAATCTCAGGTTGTAGTGTTAAAATTCACACGTCTTGCCATTGTCTTTACCAGCCCCAAGGTTATTGTAAAATATTTCAAATAATTCTATTTCTTGGGTATTATATCACAACTGAATATAGAAACTTGGAGCTACACATTGCACATTTTGTATGTACATTTTATCATCAATAGCATCCGAGCGCCATTTACTTTAACGCTAGCATCTCACTCCTGCTACCTTCTTTAGCGTTGCCAGATAAAAACTAGCACAAGCTCTTTGCCAGCACTGCACCTTTTGAGATGAGGTGAGCTACAGTGCTGTCAAACGGTACATCTGATCAAAATAAAGGAAGCTACTGATACTATTTTAAATTCTGAGTGTTACTAACACGCATTCCTGACAGAGCCTTGACCCTCTCTTCCTGTATAATGCTTTGTGCGTTAGAATGCTGAGTGTGTAAAAATCTCACGTCAAGTCAGATCAAAAGGGTTAATGCTTCAAAGGATCTCAAAGGGAGCAGGCTGAAATGAATAAAAAGCAGCTAAGTAACAGATAAGGTTTCTTATGTAAAATAGCCAAATGGACTTATATTAGACTATAATTATGGTATTGTTTTATCTTCCATTGTTTGGATATACGCAGATATAACATCGAAACATGTTTACAGTACACCAGTGGTGCTACTCAACTTTGTTACTTAAGTAAAAGTACAGATACTGGAGCAAAGAATCCTCAAGTAAAAGTCACAGTAAAGTATTAAAGTACCTGTTTAAAAATGTTCTTAAAGAGTAAAAAGTAAATGTATTTCTTGCAGATTTTGAGATCTAATAAAGCTTCAAATTTAGTGATTTTGATACAGATTTGTGATCAATTTTGATCAACAGACACAAATGAATCACAGAAAAACAGCTATTTTTTCATTCTCTCTCTCTTTAATTCTCTCTCATTCATTCTCTATTTATTTCATTCTCTCTTTTCATTCTGTCTTTCTTTCTCTTTTTTATTCTCTTTCTCACTCTCTGTCTCTCTCAACCCCCCCTCTATCCTTTTTTATTTTCTCTCCCTCCAGCTCTAGTTTTCCACTGAGGCTGCCTCACACAAGGCACCTGGTGTAGTGCACAACCACACCTCCGTATGTGCACATCGCCCCCCCCCCCCCCCCCCCCCCCCACCCCCCCCCCCCCCCCTCTGCTTCTATCATTTATTCCTGAGGTTTTCCAGGTTTTTTGGTGACTAAAAGCTCCTTGGTTGGCCTCCAAAGAAGACATTGCAGCCTGTTATTTACTATGTTCCTTGTATTCCCAGAGTAACAGAGGGAAGCAGGCTACAACGGCATCTGTTTTGGAGCAGCCGTAAGGAAACAATATTGAGAGCTTGTGTGAGAGGAAATGCAAAGTTTATCCAGGTTTTAAACAGGGTCAGGCCATGCAGAGTGACAGGAGGTTATTTTCAGATGTGGGTCACTGGTGGGGTACAGGATCTGACAAAAACCAAGGACCATTTTCAACAAACTTTTCCACACAAAATGTAAAACTATTCTGTTATAGATGACAATGAAAAGCCTTAAAGAGCCTAGAGGATTTTTTTTCCACGTCCATATGTGAGCAAAATGCAGCTTGCCCTCATATAGATATATTGTATAAGCAGCTCTTGAGTTCTTGAGAAAATAAGAACACTATGTTCTGTCTGCATCTATTTATAAAGAGTTTTATTGTCCGATAATCAGGAAATACGCTGCTAGCATGCTAATTGTTGCTAACTTTGCCGTTATGCTTGGCTCCCTGCTCCCAATTAGAGTGCATGTATAAAAACACATGTAATTCAATCAGTGGCGGAACGTAACCTAGTAGTGAAGTACTGTTCATAAGCAGAAATTTTTGTTACTTTACTTAAGTAAATTTTAAAGTGGATACTTTTTACTTTATACTCTACTTTTTTTTTTTTTTTATTGGACTGAAAAGGTAAAGTTTGAGACTACTGAAAAGGCTGAGGAATTTATTTTTAACAACATTTTTTAACCGGTGCCAATAATCAGTTCTTCTTTAAAGTGCAGAACTTTTGGTCAGAAATTTATAAATCAAATTTAAGCATGTGTCCCAAACATTGAACCACTCTGATCTGGAATGTAATTGTACACTTTGAGTAAAATAAGATGTAAGTGAACCAGGTCAGAACATTTGCATTTTGGACTGAAAAACAAATGAACAAACTTGGCGCCAACCATCTAGTTTCAATTTCAGCGAGTTCTTGTGACTTCTATTAGACAGCCCTCACACTTGAACACATCACATAAAAAGTGGTGTTAAATTGGAACTAGACCATGAGTAAACCTGGACCAGCACTTAAGCATATTCACATCAGAACTACGCTAGGTCTAGGAATTACAGAGTTCCTCAAGCTTTGATATGATACATGCTACCAATAATATGTGATACAATGAACAATTAATACTGTTACGATATGTCGTGGCTTCAACATTTCCTCATTGATCCAAAGGATAGTGGTTCGAATCCTGCTCTTGATGAAATATCCTTGCTTTAGCACTCACTGACCGACAGGTTGGTAGTGTAAATCTAGCTCTCACAGATGAACATTTCTGTGTACACTGGTGAATGGGTGAGTGGTTCCTTAATGTAAAGCGCTTTGAGCGCCTTGCCAGAAGGGCAGGAAAAGCATTATAAAAATATTATTTTTACATTATACCCCTATATTTAAACAAATATTTTTGTACAACAGTATTACTTTACTAAAGCACTACCAGAATCTGTTAATACTACTTTAATACTTCAACTGTATTATCCAAAAATATATTGATATATCGATACAGCAGCAAAATATGTATACTGTATCCAAAATACAGCTCACAATATATCATAATATTTTCTCACACACCGAATCATCTACGTCTAAACCAGGACAAGTGTGAACACAGTCTTGTATTTCTATGTGGGCAGGTTTTATTTTCTAATAATCCAGAACTGTGCATTAGCATGCTCGTTGTTAGCATTACTGCCACAGCAAAATTCTGCTTTGGTTTCTGAGAGTTGTGAAATGTTCTTATAAACTCATCGCAGCAAATAATTATGACACTCAGAATGCATCAGGGAAGTGAAGATTAATCCTTTAAAATGAAAATGTTTTCATGTTTTTAAGAGATGAAGCTTGTGGTTAGAATCTGGTTAAAAGGCTCATATTACACTATTTTCCGATTTATGTTATAATGTTGTTTCCTCATCACAAACAGACCTGGAGTTGTGTTTTGTTTCATTCACACATGTTTAACACACAAACCGTGCATATTCAGTCTGAGTCTTGTTACACTTTGCAATGTCATGTGGTAGTACAGATGCTCCACTGTGTTTTTAAACTCCATATATCTTCACGAGAATTATTTAGATGATTTCAGCTCTGGAGTCGCCAATCTCTATTGAACTAAAGCTAAAAGGTAACTGTTAACTTGAAAACTATCACTGCATGACATCACAAGATGGAAAAGAGCATTTTGGACTTTGGAGATGTAGACAGACTAATGAAGGGTTACTCAAATATGTGTGAATGAAACAAATCACAACTCTAACTATGTTTTTATTATAACATGGGTTGAAGCTCACAAGAGTCCAATTTGTCCAATATAGGACCTTTAAGGTTAGGCAACTATGAGTGTGACTATGGTTTTGGTTCGTCTCCAGGAAATGAATGTAAGTCAATGTAATGTCCCCAAGAATTATGGAAACCAGACATATGTATATGTGTGTGTGTGTATGGGGCAGGCACATGTGGGAAAGTGCTGAATACATGTTATCAGAATGCAATACTAAACGTGTCAGAGGACCATAAATAATGCATTGCGACCTGTCTTACCCCCCTGCTCTGCTTAGCACCGCTTACCGCTGTTTATCGTATGCGCGCGTGTGTGGTTGGCTACCGTGGAGACTGATAACCAAACAAGCAAGCATTTAATTTGCTATTCAAGGCTTCAGTCTAAATCCTGTATATTTCATAATAGAAAAGCAAATATTATCTTAGACATACATGTTTAATCAACTAATAGGGAATTGTAAAATAAATAATTGGTCACACCTCTTCTGTCTTATCTGTTTTTCATGAATACCAACAATGGAGGCAAGGCAAGTTTAGTGTTTTGCCATGGGTACGATACTGATAATGGTAAAAAATTTTATGTAGCACTCTTTCATCTTCAAGACTTTACACATATTCATGTACCAGTATATGCAGGCGAGGGACACAATGACCCAAGGACACAACAACAGCATTTATCTGTGGGAGCTGGAATTGCACCGCCAAACTGTGGGTAAGTGGATCAGACCAGTGATGTTCATGTTGAGAGCAGGATTTGAACCGCCAACCTTTGGATCAGTGGACAAACACTACCAACTGAGTACTGTTGAGTCACAAAAAACACAACTGAGCTATGGCACCCTCAAATTGTGTCAATGTACATTTAAAAAAGAAAATCAGATATTAATCAATATCTGATTTCTGATAATAAAACTAGTATGGAAATTATATTAATTTAAGCAAGTGTCAATACTGAAAAAATCATATAAATGGAAAAAATGTGACCTTTCCTGGACAGTTTAATCTTGAGTTCCATCAGAAATAGTAAGAAAATGACAATATTGTCCAAAAAAAAATTTTTTAAATGATCATTTGGGTATCAAAATCTGGTATCAACAACAAGTAAATGATCTTAATAAGGTGTACGAATTAGTTAATTTAAAAAAAAAAAAAGTGATTTTCATTCATCGTCTTAACCTTTTTATTTTTTGTGGAGAATTTTTAAATAATAAAGTGTAGATATTGAGAGAAGTCTTGAGATGACATATTTTGGCAATATACAGCCAATTTGGTACAGTGTTTTTGGTTAGACATGCTTGAGTTAGCAGTTATTTTGGATACCCAACAACTTTGAGAGTGGAAGCAGCAGGATACCACAAAAGCATATGTTGACACTTGAACCCCGAAGAGCCTAGCGTAGCATCGATGCTACGCACACACGAGCTACAAGAGTTTAACTGCCTGTGTGACCGAGGCTATGCTTTAAATAGTGCATGTGGGCTGTGAAATCCCTTACATCCACACAAGCTAATGTATTCATAACTCCATACTTAGCAGTGATGTAGCCCCGAGCTTACAGTGCATTTTTATATTAGTGCTACGTGTTTGACTAATTGGTCATTTGTTGAGAGTAAGGACACACTGCTATACTTAATAGTGGTGTCTAATATTTATAATTTTAGCTTTTAATCATTTAGCCTAGCTTAAAATTTGTGAAGTGATTTTGTTTGAAGGGCAATACTGAATGTTTGAACGAGATCACAGAAAACCAATTAGAACTCTAATAGATTTTTATCACAATATCCTGACCATCTAAAATTCTAGCAATGTGTAATTAGCTCATTATTAATCAAATAGTATCTCATTAAAGGTGCACTATGTAACATTTCTGGTGGAAGGTACAGCACCTCCATGGAGATATTTGTTTAGAAAGTCCCACAGAATGACGTTGAATTTATCAATCTCAATGTAGACGAGCAAGTGATGCCACCAGGCCAAGTTACAGGTCAGGGTCTCATTTATAAAGACGCATATGACATAAGTTTAGTATTTATTAAAAGGCAACTTGATGTGGGATTGTGTCCATAAACTTTGCATTTTGCATATGGAGTTTTCAGGGACGAGTCAGAGGAAATCTGCTCTCTGCTGGAGTGTCTCCTCCGAGCCCCACCCTCTTTGTCTCATGTGTCAATCAAACCCGCTCATTATTTGCTCAATGTGATGTGAGGTGGGATCATGTGTGCAGATTTGTACTGCAGGTGTCATCTATGAGGGGGAAATGACCTGCTGCAGTGCGTACGGCGGGTTTATATTATTTAAATTGATTCATGTAGATGAAGTCTGGGTTTTATTACTGTGTACTCCTTTAGTCAGAGTTCCCTGTGTTGTTTTATAAATGAGAATCCTGACCAGTTTTTCAAGGTAAGACTACCTGACAAAATGAAGACAGATAACTTTAATGCCATATGGTGAAACATTTTAGGCAAACCAATAACCTATATGGAGACAAGCAGATGGCTATCCTCATCTCTTCTATAGTCAACATCTGTTGTATCAGTCTAATTAGGCATAAAAACATTTAATAACAACTATTTGTGTTATTTTGTCTTTTGGAGTTTCACTTTCAAAGCTCTATTTATTTACATCAATACTTGTCTGAGTGCCATGTCTCACAAAAGCCAGATGGAGGGTTTTGAAGGCGAAGTACAAGACTGAGAAAAACAGGGATTAACACCGTCTCCAAAAACACAAAGAGTCGACGTAAAAAGATTTTCTAAAGCGTAACGGACCGCAGAAGAGATGTGAGGTGGTATTATCCAGAGGAGACCAACAGAACAGTTGTAAAGCGGAGGTCTACAGGCGTGGAAATAGTGAAACAGTGCTTTGATTCACTGTGACGGAGGAGAAGAGAGAAAACAACCTGTGGCATCTTTGGAAAGAGGCCATTTCTTCAGCACAAAACAGCAAGCTAAACGAGATCTGGCTGTATACATCGTGCAGCGTATGCTCACTCGATGGTAAAAGCAGACAGGGATATTCAAGTACATGAGTATATGGCATGCATTCAATTAGGAAAATTTAAAGGAGTACCATATAACTTTTCTGCAACCTGCTTGTCTGTTATAGCTTTGCCTGAAATGTTCCACTGTATAGCATTAAACAAGCCTATCTATCTATTTAACTAGCTATGTGTCTATAGCTATGTACAAGTATATTGCTGTATCTCTAATAGATAGGTTTAACGTTCCACAATAACGTTTTCTAAGGAGACAAACGGATGTCAGTTCACCAACAAGGTTGCGCAGGGAAACTGCTGTTAACTCAGCCCCTCCATCCTCTCCTCTTCTCCACTAACAACGCCAATCAAACCCATCACTTAGCATGTTAACACAACTTTGAAGAATTGGAAAGCATTGCAACTATAACAACCAAGTCAGAGCCAATTCTCAAACAAAGGCTAAAAGCTAATACGTCTCAAGAACATTGATTGACAACATTAGCTTGATCTCATATTTTCATTGGTGATTAGCTAAGTGACTAATATCATAGAGAAAAAAGGGTCTAGCATCTCACGACAGCTCTCCAGAGGGGACAGCAAGTACTTGATGTTCCATTTACATGGACATTACGTTGTAGCACATACTCACAGCAGGCTCTGGCTAATTACTGGCTTCATTAGCAGTGGTTGGCAAAGATACTAGCATGCTAACAGTTTACTAATGACATGATAACTGTAATTAGTCCACCCCGCTGGACCCGCTAATTGTCCTTTCCTATTTTTTTTCCCCATTTTATACAATGCAGATAGGAAAGAAAATTATGCGAGAGGTTAATTAGCTTAATGTTTATTTTTGGTTCATATCAGTGGAGCAGAATAGTCATTATCAAGTTAATCAAAAAATATAATGTATTTATTTATTTATTTATTTATTCGCTTTTTCAATTAAAATATCTTTGTCGTGGTGATTTAATGTAGCTAGCTAGCCCTGAGGGTAGGTGTGAATGAGAAAATAAATGTAGAGGAAGCCTAATCCTAAAGTTGGCAGGAAGCACCTGCTACCTATGGCTAATTAAAACTGAATAAGTCTAGAGAAGCAGAGCAACTGAGCACATATCATTAAGAGAGCAGGGAGAGAGAGAGATAGTGTTTGTTTAGCATTCAACATCCTGCAGTATAGGCTATATCGTATCCAGTTTATGAAGCAGTACCCTAATTAAGATGCATATGGGTACACTTTAGGCTATGGGGTACTTGATGTTAGTAGGTCTAATATAAATCCACTTCAACACAAAGCAAATGGGTTTATTGTTGCAAGTCTATCATTTTTCCAAAGTTTTGGGGGAAAAAATAATATTAAAAGTTTTCAAGTTTGCTCAGAGTTAATCAAAAGTGGCAACTAATGACCACAAGACCTATAGTTTTATTTAAAATCTGTACCTGAAACTTTATTAACAGCAAAGTTATTAAAACATTTTGCCAAATCTTTCATTTTAAATGTATTTTTTGGACTTGAAATAATCGTGTTATGGATATTAATTATGACATAGCTGCCTCCGCTATGCCTTTGAGCTCATAATATTTGAAATTTCTGAAAAGTCTATAGGGAAAATTTAGAAAAAAATTTTGGTGATCCCTGTTGAGCTCTATTGCCTTGCTTGGAATCTTCCACAATATGGCATAAAACTTATCTAGACCAATTGGCGCTTACAGGTTAGATGTGTGGAGAGACCACTCACAGTGAGAATGTTTTTCAATGTACTTTTTTTTTGGCTAACTTACTGTTACTTTTGTTATATGGTTTAATTTTCCTTTGCTGCTCTTCAGAATACTGTGTACATGGTTCGGGAGGCTCGCTCAGCTCCTCACACTTGGATGACTTTATTTGACTAAAGCCTCCTCTGCTCCAGTCTGTAAGTGCTTCGGCGCTGTCTAAACTCTCTGATCCTGTTCTATCCTCTTCATTATGCCTGCTTAGTCATCTCTGTTTCTGAGCCCTGGTTCAGTTTCCCTACAAAGTCAATACAGCATAGCCACAAGATAAAGCATAATTTCCAAAGACCGTGAAAGAGTAGACAAATATATGGTGTAATTTCTACCCAAAAGTTATATCAAGAAATACTTTGTAATGCGGTAAAATTATTGAATAGCTTGTTCTCAATTGGGTGGACTGGAACCTGGGAGTTTCAAACACTTTTTTGGTTGAGTGTCCACCACCTGCTTGTCTAAATGTTACTACTACCACAGTATGTCAGTAAACTTGTATATCTCCAACAAGCAGCTGATAGTGCTAGGCCAAGTTACAGGTTAGATATGCAAAGAGACTAACTTTACCAAAAGGTAAATAATTGCGTACTTCACTTTTTTGTAGACTTGTATTCTGCAAAAAAAAAAAAAAAAGCTTCTATCAATGAGTTTCAGAAACCCATGAATTGATTTGCTGACCCTATTTCACACACTGCTTTTAAATATAGTCCTATAGTTCACATGCTGAATCCAAGTTAAATGCCATACTATGGAACATTTACACAGAGAGAAGAGGGTGGTTGTAGAAAAAGTGTGACAGTAGATTAACTGAAATAAAACTGTATCTTTCCGCAATTGAGCAGGTTGAATTAAAGTCAATTGCCTATTTGTGTATTTAAATAACTTTATAATGCGAACGTCCTGCATTTTCTGATGTAACATGTTATGACTTAGTAAGCTTAGCACTTTTGCACCCGTGACCAGCTAATCCTAAAGTTTACTCAGGGCCTGTCTTTTTATAACCACCTGAATTATGTCACCATTCCTTTACTTTGTTTAGCATATCATATTAGCATAGCCACATTAGCGTCTCTGCTTGTCAATCATCACATGACTAAATTACCACTGAAAGGCCATTGTAAAGCCTAGATAGTATGCTTCAGTCACTGTGCCCCTATATAGTGACCTAAGGCTGTTTTTTTGGTAAGAAGGCTACAGTTTATAACCAAAGCTAAAAACCATATAGATCTTTTTACAGTATGTTGTGGGAAAATTCCTGAATTACTATTTATTAAGGGATTATTGATGTCTACAAGCCTGTATGATCCACAGTGTGATGGCTAATTGTTTAATGTCTTCCCTCGGGACAACAAGGTGAATTGGCACTTTGTGTGGGGGATTTTGGCTGAGTAATGACATGAAATGCAGAGTCAAGTGATACATTCAAAAATGCAGTGAGCTAAAATGTAAAACAGTCTGGCTTAACCTGTAATTTTGTATTAATTTACAACTGAGTGTGCCCAGTGCTGGACAAAACCAAGTCGGACCAGGTTATCTTAGTATATTTTTTTTATATAAAGCTTTTGTCTCTTGTATGTGTAGACCCTCAGTCGTCCAGGTCTGATCCATAGCAAACAACGAAGTTAAATCTGTCAACTGTACAAATCTTGTAGGAGTGAAGACGTCAGAACTGAAGAAGCGGCTTGGATGAGCAGCAACGTCTTCACTCCTACAAGATTTGTCCAGTTGACAGATTTAACTTTGTTGTTTGCATTGCCTCTTGTACTTATTTTGGTAACAGTAGCCAAAACATTTACTCAAGAAAGAGTACTGTTACTTCTATAAAAAATATCAAGATGGAATAAAAGTATGCGGCTAGATCTTTAATCTTATAAGTACAATTTCCTGCCATCAACTACGCGTCTGGTCTATTGCTTTTGGCGGCAGCTAGTGACAAGCTTGTGTATTGCGGGTCCATGTCTCATATCTTCCATAGTCTACACGCAAGCAAATTCAATCTAGTACTTTTAAATTGTCTATAACCCTCAAACTAGACATGACTTCATTACTTCCACTGTAGTCAGCTTTTGCACTTCTGTCTTCTTACAAATGTTTACCATGACCTGTATAGACTATCTCCTCTCCTCCATTGCAAACAGGAAAGTATGAACAAAGTAATGTGTATATTTAGAGTCAGTGGAGGGTAGGGAATTGTACTACAAGCCAAAAGAAGCAACACAGACAGAGAGAGGGAGAGAGGCAAGAAGTCATGGAGAGGAGAACCCAAAGGAAGATTTTAATTTTTTTGCGTTTGATCCTGTTTCTTCATTGGGTTTGATCACAGCTGCGCCTGGAAGGGAGATAAACGGACCTAATTGGCCACTCTAGACCAGCTGTCTGCCTGCATAGAGCCTCCACTGAAATATATGGGAGAGGAAACAAAACGCGCCATGCCGTGGTTAGACAGAGGGGAGAGGGAGGGAAAAGAGAAGAGAAAAGGGGAGGAAGGCAGAGAGAGAGAGCAATAGACTGATGAATGGAGAGAGAAAATTGAACAAGGAAGAAAGAATGAAAGAGAAAAAGGGAGGATGGAGTGCAAAGCTACAGGTAAAGTTGCAAGTTACCAGTTCTCTGTACAAGAACATTTAAAAAAAAAGTTAAAAGGTTCACCCTATTTAAATATATTACGTTTCCTTTTTCACTATAATTATTTTACATTTATGCAAAGCAAATACTTTTGATTTACGAAGATCTAGTTCAAATATATTTTTAAATATTTAAATGGAAAAAATTATACTTCATATAGAGTTTGGCGTTGTTCTGAAGCCAAGCGCTGCCCTAGTTCTGGTTCATTTGGTTCTTACATCTTGGTTAGTCCAGATTTAGACTCTTATGGCCCTTGGAAAGTCAATTTGTCTGGACTAGAACAGCCAACCCCCTCGAAAGATAACCACAGATGCCACTGCTATCCCATTACAAAAACATTAATATTTTTAATACCAAAAAGGTAAATAGTTACTTGTTTGTTGCAGAATACAACTTTGTTTCACCAACTTTTTCTGTCAGTAGCAGCTTGTTTCTATCAACGGGTTTCAGAATGATGAGAAATTAAGACGGTGTCATAGCAATCAACAACTTTTGAATGAGAACCCATGAACTCTTTTGCAGAGCCTATTTCATACACAAACTACTTTGAAATATAGTCCTTTAGTTTACATGCTTAATCCAACTTGTGTCCTCATTTACCATTTCTACTTCAAAAAACTTAAGTCCGATCTTACTTCCCACTCTCCAATCATGTCTTTTCCAGTGCATTTTGTTGGTGCAATAATCCTCTTCGTTTTGGTTAGATTTGCAAAGCTTTTGGTCCTCAGTGCAGCCCCCTTCACACAGTAATCTAGTGTAGAAGGCTTCCAGTGAATTTCTTCAAAACAACATTTGGCAGATGGAGTTCTCAATTCAAGTCATGAGACCAGCTCTAGCCTTGTGCATAAACCGTAAATCAATAGAACTTGTCTACCCCTGTTTTTTTTTTACAAATTACTGCAACTTGCCAGCGTTTTGGGTAAAGATAGGCTGCATATGTAGTCAGTTGGCAGTTGATCTTTTGTTTTTTTGGTTAGGTGGAAGAATGCAAAATGAAAGAGCTGACATGTGAAATTTGAATGTTTCTAGGATTGTGAGATTAGCAACATTTTCAATGGTGAATGAGAGGTTATTCTAATTTGTTTCATGGGTTTTCAGATTATGGTATCAGCGACATTTTGAGGACATTTCTACATTAGAATGATATAGGCCTAATATTTTCTGTCTGAAACCCATGTACAGAACTTTGAAGTAACAAGAGAATGGGTCTAATTAAAAGAAAATATTTCTTACCTCTGATTATCTAACCGTTCATTCAAAATCACACAGGCTACAGTATGAAGATTTAAACCTATAGACGCAGATGCATAGGTTCATCTATTTTGACTTCTAGCTCTGAGTAACCCTCATGGACAAATACTACTTAAATTACCGATTAAACATTTCTTTATACATTTTCTTAGCCCCGACTTAAACTGGTAGTTTTGGAGAAGTCCCATCCAGCTAAGCGCGAGCCCGGTGCGCAAGGGGACCAACGTAAAACTGCTAAATAACACGGAGACAGACGCGATAGCTCACTTCTTTCCCAAAAGTGACTCCAAACATAAAAAACAAACTTCCGTATGTTGTTTTAAATCATAGCGATTCAGACGTACTTGTTTTGATCACATTTAGGGGGAAAAAGTTAAGTAGCTTCCACTACCGTTAGATTACAACATATTCGATTGAATAATCAGATTACAATGTGTGAAAAGATTAATTACATTTTCACCACGGGTCTAAAATCCCGTCTGTGTTTAAGAGGCTTGCGGTTTCGCCACTTCTCGCACCACCGCTGCAGAAGGTGTAGCTATTACTTACTGGTCAAACTTTATATTAGGAGTAACGGACAAAGTTAATTGCATGCCTCCCATGTGGTAAGAAGTTGTACGTTAATATAGCAAGTAATTTCAGTATTCGTTTTAGCAATTGTAGACATGGATTTGGAATAAAGCTGAGAGAGATTCGTTTTAATTTCTGTATTGGCGTTTTATTATGGACTCTTGTGACTTCTCCATTTGTGCTCTGCGCTGCTGCCCCGTGTCAGGGTGGATTGAGAAAAAGAGGAGACTCGACCAAAACTTAACTAACCTGGCACTCAGTGAAAAATAACCCTACACGATTCGTAGCAATGGAAATACTGGGAAAGCGTGTTGCCAATGGTGCCGGTTTTACGCGTATTTTTTTCGTTTGGATATGACATAACTTTTGCATGATTTCCCGGTAAAATGTAAGTTCGGTTGTTCTTCTATTGCTCTACACCTCAAAACACAAGTGAGAGCGCTTTTCCCACGAGGAGCTGTTATATTTCTGCTTAACACCTCCGCGAGACCGAGAGTGAAAAGTGTCAAACTCACCTCCTTCCTCTGCTCCTGCTGACGCCAGTGCGCACGCCAGCAAACATCCACTCAGCCACAAAAGTAAATCCATATCTGCTCTGTAATTAAACTCCACTGGTTTCAATGTCCAACTCTGTCCAAAAAGTCCTTCTCACCGAGCTCTGCCTTCACCCTTACGCCGGTATAGCTTCCTACCGGCGCGTAGTAAAATTACGATTACGATGATTGCGCTTTCAACAGCACCGTTAGAAAATGCAAGTCGATATCGTCCTCAAGAGTGCAAATGAAAACATAAAGCAAGTCCAGTTTCTCTTTTATACATGTTTGAAATCAGTGAGTGTCTCTGTGTCTGCGCGCGCGGTCCTCCTCCCGACTGCAGCAGCGTGGGGACCGGGGACCTCTTCACAGTGCACACCGGAGACCCGCGCAGCCTTCTGAAATAAATAAAGTAGAAAGCAACCAGAGAAGGAACCAGGAAGGACCAAGAGGATTTTTTTTTTGTCCTCAGCTTGAACTATTATTCCCAACTGGTCAGCGCATGTCTTAGTTCAAAATTCAACTGAAGCTGTGTGGTTTCCTCGTAGTAGTCCGTTTTCGTGCAAAACCGATATAATGCAAAATGTCAATGGTAAAACCGCTGCGTAAAAGTGAAAAGCCACGGTGCACGCTCGGCCGGTCCACCCGTGCGCTCCTCTCCGTGCCTCTGTGCTCGTCTGCGCTGCTGCCTCTCCGCTATTCTCGTGGCTTGTGACAGAAGCGGCTCCACTCACTCACTCCACACTCTCCACGTGCACGGCGAGCGGCGCGCGCGTCCTTGTCGGATTACAGTAGGCACCTCGTCCCGCCTCCGCAGAGCCCTGAGTGATCAGGGTCTTCCCGCACGAGTCTTCTGTGGATTCAACAGGAGGTCTGGAGGTTCTGTCTCATTATTTTCTCGATTCGATCGTTCATGTCTTTGTCTCATCGCCATTATCTTCTGATCTGAACCCTGCTTGTGGTTTGAACAGATTTGTTGTGCAGTCAAAACCAATAAAGGACAGACTCCAGATATATTGAGAAACAAAATACTTGGTATAATGACTTTATGATAACTACACTATTTACAACATTAATAAAGCACAAATAAAGACATAATTCCTAATGAACAAGTTACATTAAGTATGATTCAGGCTTAGAACGACTTAATTAAGGGAATTTAGACAGTTTCTAACCCTGAATCGTTCTTAATAAACTGACTGTCCATTATTAATTTAGTCTTTCTCTGTGCTTTATTAAGGATAATTAAGATATAGGTCTAATTATTATAATATGTACACAAAGATATTATACGAAATGGCTCTCATTTGGCAGAACTGTCTGACTCTCATCAAATGCTGCTGGTTACTCTAATGCTCCCATGTGATACCGGTTTGTAATTGTAGAAGTATGTATGCCTCAGTGGTGAATGAAGTACTCAATTTTGTTACTTAAGCAAAAGTACATATACAGTGGTAAAAAGTTAATCAAGTAAAAGTAAAAGTATCACATGAAAAAATCATCTTAAGTAAAAGTATTTAAGTGCCTGTTTAAAAATATACTTAGAGAGTAAAAAGTAAAAGTATTTCACACAAGCGTTGTTTATTTGTTAAAGAGTTAAATGCAGTACAATACATTTAAAAAAGTATTACATATAGAATGCATATTTTAGTCAACTGCAGCAATACGAATCAATTTCTTATTTTTCTTATGAATTTTGTGTATTTCTTTTTGTTTGCTTAATGCTGAAGCTTGAACTCGAAAACTGTCGGGATGTTACCATGAAAATAATCCCTCAAATCATATGAAAAGTACTTTTTTCTTTTCAGTCCACTTCAAACATATAATAGAGTAGAATTACAGATATCTGTATCTGTAAAGTGCCCACTGTGAAATTTGCAGTAAAGGACAGATACCTAAAGATTCTACTTAAGTACTGTACTTTACTACTTGTACATGGTAACCTTCCACGATTGGCATGCATATGAGACTAGGATTATATTCAGAGCCTTTCGTATTTCAGATTCATTTTAAATGCCCTAAAAGGCTCCTCCTGCATAACTTCACAGGTTACATCTCTATGGAAACAAGCAGGTGGACGACATTATAACCAAAAAATTACATAGTGCACCTTTATACCCTAAAAGACTCCGATGGCAAATACCTGTGTAAAGTTCACAGGTTAAATTTGAAATCTGCTTAAACAACAGGCATGGATTGGCCTGTGCTGCTGGGGTAAATCCACGCATAGAGCTCTATGTACACAGCATTATTGTGCAGAGCAGAGCAAAACGCTCTGCTCAAGGGCACGTGGGTCACAGGCAAACCACATCTAAACAGCAGCCACACACCAGAGCAGGAGTGGAGCCGAATGACAATTAGGGCAGGAAATTCAACACATTTTAGGTATAAATACAGCATTGCATTTCTATGTTTTCTTGTTTATAGTTTGGGAGAACATGGCATCAGTATTTTTAGCTGCCTATAATTTAAAGCTGACATGAGGACAGATGAGAATATCAGTATATTTCTATGAGCAAGGCTGTTAATTAATAAACAACCTAGACTATTAATTAACTAACTAAAATGGTGGCATTTTCCATTCATATATTGTTGTCAGGTAAAAGGACTTGAAGACACAAGATTAAAGTTACATTGTAACTTTCATCGTGTATGATCTACCATCTTTTTGTCGCCATGTAAAGGTTATAGCTGTGCTTGAAATGTTCCGCAGTCTGGCATTAAACTTGTCTATCTCCACGGAGACAAGCAGGCAATGACATCAGGTCGAGTTGCAGGTTAGTCACAGTAATAATACATGTATTTTATGTGGCAATAAAACACCTGCAATTTAACAAACTCCAGATGCGTTTAATGCCATGGTGTGGAACATTCCAGGCAAAGGTAATGAGATCCATAACAAACAGTCCAATGAGGTTCATATGGTCTTCCCCCCTTAATTTATTTTAATAGATTCTTTTTTCAGCTCAAGGTTTAGTTTGTTTTCATACCTGACAGTTTTGGCTGCTCCCTCGCGCTCTTCCTCAGAGTGGTCACGTGATGATGTTGTGATGTGTGTGGTGAGCTGATTTAAACAGGTTTTGGCATGGTCTTTCTAGCAGTGGAGACAGGACTACATCTGCAGTCCGACTTCTTCAGGACAGTATCCCAGGTGTGAGAGAGGAAAAAGGCCCCCTCTCCCCTGTTTATAAACCAGTCGAAAGTGTCAGGTATGAAAACAAACTAAACCTTGGTCTGAAAAGGGAATCTATAAAACTAAATCCATAACAAACAGTGATAAGATAGTCATATTGGTTTAGTTATTTCAGCCAAAAACTGTGAATTTTCCCTGGAGTTATTTATGCCCCTCCCCTCCATTACAAATTATGACGTCCACTTTGCGAAAACTGCTGATTTTCATCCGGTCCAGCAAAGTTAAATTCAGGTCACAAAAACTCCAGGAAATGAATCAACTTTTGGGATTATTTTTCATAAAAGTCATGATTAAATTTGTGGCTGAAAGTTCAAAATAAATGCGACTGTTTATCATTGTAAATCCAATCTCCTAAGTAAATGCATCCGTATATAAGGTTGCCAGTCAGATAGAAAGGAAGACATTTCAATCTTATGCATATTTATATTTTTGAGTCCAGAAAAGGCTAATGTAATATGTCCAATATCCTTTGTGGAGCACATCTGGACACAGTTATAGGAATATTGTGAGACATCATGTAATAATAAAAAGTAAACATAATGTGTGGCTGAAGCGTACATTATCCTGGCATGTTTTCTGTTCCCTTGGAGGTGAACTTAAAGAGCATATAAAAGGTTAGGCTACTCATTTCACTTAAACATAGTTAAAGTAATTATATTTTTACAAAAAATCTTTCATAGATTTTTCTAGCTTTTTTAATTTTGGTGAGGTATATATTTATATAGGTTTATATTTGACTTCCTGGGTTAACATGGGATGGCAATAAAAGTCTTCTGATTCTGATTCTGATTCTGATTCTGATTCTGATTAACATGGGCAGCAGATATGACATAGAGGTAATTCCAAAAATGTTACCTAGCATCTATAATGTAACAAAGGCCAAAACATGTCTAAATTACACAATAGCCATGATCAAACTGGAAAACAGCTAGAATTTTGATTTATTTGTTTCTGTTGAACAAAATTCAGCACAAATCTTTATCAAAATGGCTACATTTGAAGATTTATTAGATCTCAAAACCTGCACAGAATACTTTTATTTTTAACCAATATTTTTACTATTTTTTTATGATTTACGATTTTTTTAGGTAATACTTTTACTTTTAATTGAGTTTTCTTTCTTTTTTTTGTACTTTGTACTTTTTGCCTCTTTCCACAAACTGCCTTTTATAAATTTATTTACTATATGTTCCACCAAACCATGTTATAATTGGAAATACATGGAAACCAAAATCGTATTCACTTTAACATCAACCATGAACATCACCCTGCCAAAACATATACAGACACATAAATTAAATAATTGTACAAATGATGGTTAAAAATACTGAGAAAACATTAAATTAAACCAAGTTATTCCAAACTTATCTTATGCATTCAGAGCAGAGTAAATGATAAATGGTCACATTTTTATATAGCCCTTTTCCACCTTCAAGGCACTTTAAGCTCTTTACATCAAGGAACTACTCACCCATTCACACACACACATTCATACATCAGTGTACATAGACATTTGGGGTGAAGTGGGTTAAATGTCTTTTCCAAGGACACAACAACATCATTTATCTGTGGGAGCTGGAATCGCACTGCCAACCTGTGGGTCAGTGGATCTGAGCGGGATTTGAACCAGCAATTGTTGGAGCAGATGAGTGCTGCCTTTGTGTCCTTGGGCAAAACACTTAACCCACCTTCCCCCCGTGTCTTTGTACACTGGTGTGAATGTGTCTGAATGAGTGGGTGGTTTCCTTGATGTAAAGTGCTTTGAGTGCCTTGAAGGTGGAAAAGTGTTATACAAAAATGGGACCATGACCATTTACAGAAGACCGGAGTGTTGCTGTCACAGTTAGCTAATAACAACTAGCATGCTTACTGCACACTTCCTTATTCACAGACAAAAGTCGTTTCATAATTAGACACAGACATATTTTGATCTCAAGAGCTGCTAATACAAAATATCTGTAATGGGACAAGACAAATTCAACTCAAAGACATGGTAAATAATCAGATACAGACCCTTTCACGTCTGCCCAAGATGACCTGATTTATTGACCCATCTGATTCCCACTTCCCTTATAATATTTCATAACACACTCAAAAATATTTCAACCTTTCAACCTTTAGTTGACCCTTGCCAGGCTCTCTGACCGGACCTTCTGCTCTATTTTTGCTAAGAGATGAGAGTCTAATATTTGTTCACCGTTCATTTTAAAGACGGTGAAAAGATGGACTAATTTTGATATCTCAATATATTTTTGATTTGATTAAATACCATACCTCTTCTGGCTCCACTTGATGTTGAGGAGCAGCAGCTCTACTTTTTTTCTTATCTTCTAGAGAGATTAACAATGACAATAATGGATTATGGATTTTATCAAGAAGGGATAGAATTATATTTTGATGGCAGTAAAATAGATTTGGCTTTCGGAAATATTGTTAGAGAAAACTACAAACCTCCGATGACTTTTTCATATGGCACTGTGACATTTGTTTTTGCAAATGAACTCTTCAAATATAACTTTGTGCTACAATAAAAAACCTACACTATTTCTATGCTTCCGTGCCACTTTTTATACAAAAGCTGTCAATTGTGTCACCTCTTTTTTATCCAATCACAACTGCACTATTTTATCTCTATGGAAACAGGTGGCACTGCCAGGCAGAGTAATAGGTCAGATCCGTGGAGAGGCAAATCCACACACATGCATGTTTTTACATGTTTGAGCAACAAAAACACCCATAACTGAATACATGAGAGACAGGTATGTTGATAGATGCATTTAAATACTGTGAAACATTCCAAGCAACGGTATGTGTGAAGGGTATATGTTAGCTTTGCTCTACCAGATAAGTTACAAAGTATGCCTTTAAAAAGCCATTCAAAATATAACATTTCTTCATAAATTTTGCATTGCTAGCACTACTGTTCTGTGGTATAACACGGCGGAGGTCAGTGATATCATCAGTTTAAAGCTCAACCAAGTTTGTGTTGAATCTTTTGCACCAGATCAGGTCTTCTCCTCTTCTCCTCCCACGCCACGCCAGCCTGTACCCCCTCTCATGTACACACAGCGACCATAATGACATAGGGCAGCCCACAGACGCAGAGCTGCAGCACAATCTTGTGGGAACAGCTTTACTCTAAACTTCACCGAAAAGGACACTCCCACCAAGTCTGGGTGGACATATTTATACAGTGTGGACGTTGTGAGACTGTAGTGGGTTTTGGGTACTTGTGAAGTGAATGGTAAGAATCATGAGGGGAGTTGATGTGGCAAGCTTTATCAGATGGAATCTCAGATAAACAGTACAAAGACAACAACAGACAACTAATTTCAATACCTATATTAGCATTACATTCATTTTTCATGCCTTGGAATGCTTGGATGCGTCTGGCTTTGTAAGTTTTAGGGTTAGGTAGAAATTGCATCCGGGACTCCAGAAATGGATTGCTTTAAACTCATGGGTTTCAACTCATGAAGGCACCAGTCATGCTGTTTTTGACATTTTAATACATATTTCTTTAACTCAGCTCAGAGAATATACTTTAAAACAGCTCTGCTTGTGTACAAGTCTCTCCATGGCCTAGCACCAAAGTACATCTTCAACATGTTAGTGCCATATGAACCATCTTTCATGCACAGGACTTCCTGCCGGTGCCCAGAGTCAGGACTATACATGGGGAGTCAGAATTTCAGTTTTATGCAGTTAAAACCTGAAACAGTCTTCCCGAAAATGTGAGACAGGCCTCAAATTTAACAATGTTTAAACCCAGGCTCAAAACGGTTCTGTTTAGGTGTGCATATGACTAAAGGTTTTTATTCTGCGCTCTTTTAATTATGATTATTTATGTTTTGATTTGTTGTATTGTGATTTTAATGTCTTTCTTATTCTGTAAAGCACTTTGAATTACTTTGTGTTTGAATTGCGCTATACAGATAAACTTGCCATGCCGTGCCTTTAGACACTTTAAGACTGATGTTTATATCATTAGAAATGTAAATGTTAGCCAAATATTGTACGGAAGTAAGACTTCACATTGATATTGTCTGTGTACGCTGGTGTATGTGTGCGTGTATGTGTGTGGGTGTGTGTGTGTGGGGGTGGGTGTGTGTGTGTGGGTGTGTGTGTGTGTGTGTGTGTGTGTGTGTGTGTGTGTGTGTGTGTGTGTGTGTGTGTGGGGGTGTGTGTGTGTGTGTGTGTGGGTGGGTGGGTGCAGGTGTGGGTGTGTGCGTGTGTATGTGTGTGTATGTAAATGGGTAAGTGGTGGTGATGTCAAGTGCTTTGAGTGCCTTGAAAGAAATTTAACCAAAACCTTCTCCTTAAGTACTGTAACACTTCAAAATATATTTCTCAAGTAGAAATAAAAGTATGGGGCAATTTTGTTAAAAAGGTTATCAAGAAACTGTACTTCTGCTTAGATGGATTCATAAAACAATTATCTAGATTAGACTAACATGCCATTGACCTCCAGTTATACAAATTCCAGGGGATAGCAGAAGCCCTAAAGTCAAAATAGAGCTGTTTCTTCCTTATTTAGCCATTGTGTAGTGACAGCCCCACAAAGCTGCAGGAGCTTGGTACAGGACAGTAACAGGTGACTCTTAGTTATTTAGATGTTTCTCCACTTGTGCTGGAGGTCTGAGGGTTGGGTTCGTTTTTCCATGACCCTGTTGAGTGAGTACGTGTGTAACCTGCGCTAACCTGGGCCTCTCCAAATGAAACTGAAGACGTGCGACCCTCCACAGCCTGACAACATGGCAGCGCTAGGAATAACATGCTAACGCTAACGGCTAAGAAGAGACAAGCGAGAGGTGCTGGTTATTTGGGTAAGAAAAGTTTGGAGTGTAACTTGCTATCTTGTCTCTGTGGAGATGTTATTGCTTTGCTGGGAATGTTACTCAGTATGAAATTAAACAGAGACAAGCAGATAACACCACCAGGCAAGTCAAATCTGTGAAGAAGCAAGCCTGTTCAGAGTACATGTTTTGCAAAGTATTTTAGCAACCAAAAGATGTACTTGAATAAATATAACATAGATAACCCAACTGTCATTCTGTGAAACATTCCAGGGTGAAGTAATAAAATCTCCATGGAGACTGGCAGGTAGCAGACTCCATACTAGAAAAGTTACATTGTGCACTTTTAAAATAAAACTGTGCTGACATGTTACGAACTGGATTTTTACTTTCATTAAACTCTTGTTTAATTTTTGTTTGGAGAAAAGTTAATACTCTTGTCAAAATCTTTTTAATCTGCCATAATTATGACCTGCAGGAAAATTGTCAAACTGGGAAGAAATCTAAAATATATTTATTTTAAGTGCATTTTACAGTAGCTCATTTGGTAATGTTTGTCCACTGATACAAAGGTTGGCCATTCAAATCCCGCTCTTGACATAAACATCATCAGTAGAGTGGCCAGATCCACTGACTCACAGGTTGGTGGTATGATTCCAGCTCCCACAGATGAATGCTGTTTTTTTGCCCTTGGGCAAGACAATTAACCTACCTGGTGAGTGGTGGTCTTCAAGGCATTTTAGATATTTGTCACATGCACTTTAACCACTGGATAATTTCCACTACAGACTACACTTAATGTCTCATTGTAAAGTTAAGCGCCACATGTTTCCGAGCCTTCTGGACTTTCCCTTGACTACAAACCACTGTATTCTAATCCGTCTCACCTCTGAAGCCAAGTGCAGCGCCGCAGTTCTCGCAATGACACAAGTGTAAATCCTGCACTACCACAGCTGGACGCATGTTAAAGTGATCCATGGGCCAACTTACTGCCAACTGTACTCAGACTGTAACATGAGCCGGAACAGGTTGTAGTCAGTGATGCAATAAATGTTTGACTTCCACCATTCAGCCATTCTGTTTGGCTCTGCATATGACAGCTGTAATTATTTTTACCTCAACTTTTCTGTTTTAATTAAAATTTTATGATTGATGTTGTTTTGATGATTTCTTGCTTATATTACTATATTTGAATTTTAAGTGTAGGCTTACCCATTATTGGATGCATTTAAAGGGGCACTAAGCAGCTTTTCTAGTTGAGGTTCCACCACCAGTTTGTCTCTTTTAAGATGTTATTGATTTGCCTGGAAAGGTCCACAGTATTGAATTAAACTCCTCCATGGAGACAACAAAAGTGACGCCACCATGCCTACTTACATGTTAGATCTGTGTAGAGAGTCCAGCATGCTCACTGTAAGAATGCATGTTTTTCAAGATACAGGGGCAACAGTAGTTGGTAGAGTGTTTTGTCCACTCATCCAAAAGTTGGCGATTTAAATCCTGCTCTCAACATAAACCAATGACCCACAGCGAGGCGGTGCCATTCCAACTCCCAAAGTTGAATGCTGTCATTGTGTCCTTGGGCAAGATACTTGACCCACCTCGCCCCCAGTGTGGCCTTATATCTGTGTAATCTCTCAGTCATGCAGGTAGGTTCCATAGTGTGTAGGCAGCACGGTGGCTGAGTGGCAACACTCATGCCTCACAACAAGAAGGTTTGGTTCGATCCCCGGGTCGCCCAGGTCTTTCTGTGTGGAGTTTTGTATGTTTCTCCCCGTGTCTGGATGGGTTTCCTCCGGGTACTCCGGTTTCCCCCATCAACCAAAACATGAACGCCCTTCGAGACAACTGTTGTGGTGATTTTTTGCGTTACAAAAATGAATGAAAAATGAATTTAATTTAATTGAATAGTGGTCCATGGGTTTATACTAGTCTATGTTATACTTACACTTTTTCTGATACAGCTCAAAATCATTCTATAACTATTCAGGAAAGGTTCATTTTCTGTGAGTGTGACTTTCTCATTATTGATACATGCTCAAATGAGTATATTGTTTCAATACCAGTCAGAAGCTAATAGATACTAATCTATTAGCTTCTGATTTTCAATACTTTTGACAACCATAGTGCTTAGAAGAAAAAAACTCCAAAAAACCTATTGCAAAAAAGAGAAGAAGTCCACTCCTATGCACAGACACTATCAGTAATTTTAAGAACAACATTTAGGTTTGAATTTTGCCATTGGTTTTAGAGAGCAGATATTTCAGGCCTAGTGCAGTTTGACAAACAGCAGAACTCACTAATGCACTCCTGCTGTGTCTCTGCGGCCTCATCAATAATCACTGTGTTATACGGCTTTACAGGAAACCGCCATAAACCACAGTGCCGGCATGCAACATGGCCCAAACTGACACATGCATTTAGGCCTATAGCAGAAAAATACATTATATTACATACACGCAGGAGGAGTAGACGCAGAGAGAGTGATGTTCTGTTCATATGGATATGGAGATTCTTGTCTACAGCAGAAAAGTTGTCACAGTATTTAGTATTTATTTGTGGTTTAGACTTACTTAAAGAGAGGGTATTATACTTCCATGGGGTCTTAGTTGCTAACAGGTACAAAACTGTACGGTACAGTTTAAAAATCTACTAAGAGTAAAAAGTAAAAGTATTTAGCACAGACTTTGAGATCAAATAAAGCTTCAGATTTAGTGATTTTGATAAAGATTTGTGCTGAGTTATGTTCAACAGAAACAACTGAATAGATTTTTTACTAGCTGTTTTCATTTGTATATTTTTGTTTACTCAAATTATGAGGTCTTAAAAATAAACCTTCAGCCTTTTCAGCAGATATGAAACAATAATAATAATAATAATAATAATAATAATAACAATAATAATAATAACAATAATAATAATAATAACAATAATAACAACAACAATAATAATAATAATAATAATAAAACGATAATAATAATTTTACTTTTCAGTTTTGTTCAAA